>NC_037537.1:733162-762877 GCF_001531365.2 Cynara cardunculus var. scolymus | reverse complement strand
ATCTATGATTAACACCCTCTACAATAAAAATGATTAATCAACCTCTCATAATTACAAAAAAATGAACAAAATGAAAAATTATGATTGGTTGAATGAGGTTTGCACGGTTTGTACAAATTGAGTGGTTTGCATTTGATCGCTCCCCTATATAGATATATATATATATTATTTATTTATTTATATATATATATATATATATATATATAAGTGTTTGATGACTTTACATTACCCAAGTCAAGTAACTCTAGATTATGAAACTGAAACACTTATTTTACAGACTAAAAGCCATCCATGCGAATGTGGTATACCCACCTAAATGAATATTTGATTAAAAAGGAATATAATAACGATGAACTATGCCTTTGCGAATTTATAAAGAGCACAAGTTCCAAATTTTCAGTGGTAGCTCTATATGTCGAGGATATGAACATAATAGACACTATTGATTAAATAAGAAAACCACAAGCTCCTTGAAATATGAATTTGAGATGAAAGATCTTGGAAATATTTGATTTTGTCTACTAGCTATTTGATCTAGAACACTGAGCTTGTGGAATATCAATCCACCGATCTACGTATATCTAGAAAATGATCAAACAATTTCATATGGACAAAGCGCATCCGATTTGAGTTCAACCACTATCACTACAAAACAAAGAGGTAGTCCATCGGAAAAAGCCATCACCGACGATCTCATTGTTGCAGAAAGTGTGGTTGGTGATTGTGATCACCGACTGATTCTTAATCACCACCGTAAAAATCCTTCGGTCATGGTCAATCCTCCAATGATCCACCTCAAGTTTGTCAGTTAATTACTGGTGTAAAAATACGTCAGAAAAATCCGTCAGTGGTAGTGCAACTTGCATATATGGAGATAATGCAACTTATATCAAATAAATGAAAGGTTGGATACCTCAAGGGGTGATAATACCAAACATATTTCGGTTAATTTTTATACAATCAACAATAAAAAACGTTCTTCAAGATTTAAGTGACTCAAGTAAGATATAAGAAATATGTAGAAAGTATTGGAATGCGAATACTTTCTAAACTCCCTTGATTGATGTACGTATAATGGGGAGCAATAGACAAAAGGAGGTTGTAACAACCCGAAATTTAAAACAGACAATTCATAACCTTTGTCCCGTACATGCAAGAAAATAAGTCTACATTACGTCAGATCTCAAGAGTTGCAACGGAAATAAAGTACACTGCTGAGATTTATTACGAAACTAGGAATAAGTTCTAACTGATTATCTAACTAGAAGAAAACGCCTTCCCTTCCAATCTCTAGCTCACATTTTCCCCTTAACTTTGTTAGAGCTCTTGATAATACTTCCCTGAAAAAGTTTTCAGTTTTATAAAAATGAGTGTTGGACCGGAGGTCTAGTGAATTTCTTCCAACACATAAATATATCCTGAAACCTTCCATTATAAAAACGTTGATTGAAAACAATAATGCAAATGCTTAAAAAATGAAAACACCAATACCCATTGCAACAGTTGAGCACACTTACGGACACACACATACTTGTGACCAGAATTGGACTCACACTTGCCCTATAAGAAAGCTACATGAAACAAATTCATGTGCTTCATTCGGGTACACACTTCCCGTAATTCAAAATATACACACTTACAACAATAACTCACAACTATGCAGTCAAAGACCTTCCAGCCTAGTGGTAAAGGCTTGGGCATGGTATAGTCATGAACCCGAGTTCGAGCCCTGGGAGGGGAGTGTTGGCGACATTTAAGTGGGGCCATATTTAGCCTCCAAATTTGTCGGGGATTAGTCGGGCTTTGGCCCGGACACCCTTACAAAAAAAAAAAACTCACAACTATGCACCAAAGGGTATTTGGCCTAACGGTATCGTAGCCCTTGGCCTTCTAGAAGGTCAGGGGTTCAAACCTCACCATAAGTGAGGAGGGTGTGTGAGTTTATTTGTTGCATTTGTCGTATATAAATATTATATACTTCAAAAAAAACTCACAACTATGCAAATAATCATATCTCAAGTATATGATGACACCACATGAATTTAAATCAAATAACAATTCTCACATGAAAAATGAGTATACGTTTGTTAAAGATAACAAAAGGAAAATCACATGCGGTCCAAAGCCTTAGTACACGCTCCAAGGCCAAAAATTTCCAACTACTGAACATCTAAATTCACCGAATTATAAAAGGTGTTAAACCTCCTCAATTAATTCACGGATCCCCTTATATAACCTCCTAAATAACACTCTTAAACAACGTCCCAAACTGGACCCATGATGAGAACCAACGAATTTCGAAAACGCACAAATAGAGAATTGCATGATGAGCACGCGACCCAACTGGGGGATGAGTCGTGGCACTCGCTATTTCTTCTGCACAATCCAAAAATTCCATTTTCAGCATGAAAATCCACACCGAACATTCCAACATCCATTATTGCATTTACCAACATATACCAATTTACTGAAACCTTCACATAGGTTCAAAACACAATTCAACATCTAGACATGATCTAAATTCGTTATCCTCGATCCAAAACTTAAAGACAATCTTCCAACATTAAAATCCTCAAGTTCGAGGATATTGAACAAAACTTCTATTAATCAACAACGTAAAACATTTTTAATCTTCAATAGGAAACTAGATTCAGATCTAAATTGGTTTTTCGCCATAAAATCCATTGTTTCCTTAACCAATAATCACTCGAAGTCAAAATCCCCAAAAACATTAAAATCGTAAAGAGAATGGAGAGATCTACCCTCAATAGGTTTAGTCAGGGCGTTTATAATACGATCCAAATAGGCCTCAGAAATATTTACCATCCGGAAAGAGGAAAAAACGGATCCACAATCCCATAGAAATACATCACAATTCCTTGTGGAAAAAAACTATTTCCTTTGATCAATTACTCTTCGTGCTTTGTGAGCTGACATATCCCCATAAAGCCAGGGACTGGGGATGGGGGCGGGATCCCTGAAAGTTAAAAATCGGGGATGGGAGCGGGGGCAGGGCCCGAATATAAATATGTTATATATTTTTATTAAATATATTATTTATAAATAATTAGATTTAATATCTTTTAGATATATAAATAATATTTTTACATTTCTTTTTATATACATTTTTTGAGTTCTCTAACTTTTTTAAGATAAAAAATGTTGAAAGCAAAAGTGTTTGATCAAACAATTACATATGATGTTGTGATTTTGTTCACATATGAATATTTGATACGTTGTAAAAATAAATTTTGAAAATATGCGAGATTTAAACATGAACCGTTATTGATAGGGTGTGGTGTTTAATTAACATATTTGATTTAAACCCGATTTCTTGTTGGAGATCGTCGTTTCCTGTCGGGGACGAAGCTGGGGATATGATTATATTACCTGGTAATGTAGGGATAGGGACAAGAACGGGGATGGATATTGGGAACGGGGACAAGGACCGCCCCGATATAATGATATTGAGAAATTGTAAATATTCATGAACCAATATACGTTTTGAAGCACTTATTGCAACAAAATTAGGTTTACAGAACACTAAAAATTATATAAGTGTCAAAATAGACTGATTTATAGGATCAATGTGTGTGTTCTATCATAAGCACTGCAATAAGTTTATATGATGTTTTTGGACATCGTCTTAACAAACTTTTATGACACTTTAAAGTGTCATATGAGCATATATTTTTATAGGACATTTATTTTATGAACATTTTTTTGGTTTTATAGGACGCACAAAATGTCTAAATGTCTTGGTCCCAAAAATTATCTTGACGAGTCACTCTACAACAAAATTGGTTTTATAGGATACATGAAATGTCTAAATGTCCTAATAAAATAATTTATAGGACTTTAGTTTATATGATCGAACAAAAAGCGTCCTGCCTAAAAATGTTGCAATATGTTTATAGGACGTTTTTAGGCCTTTTAACAAGTCTTTTAGGACATCTTTAGAATAAAGTGTAATATTAGCTATTTTATAACATTATTTTAAAAAGTGTCATATAAACATAAGTCTCATATAAAAAGATGGACTTATAGATTCTTTTTAAAAATAGTTAATAGGACATTTTATATTAAAAGCGTCTTAAAAAGCTTGTTAAAACGCCTAAAACGTTCTATAAACCTATTACAACACTTTTAAATAGGACGATGCATAGTTTGGTCCTATAAACTTATGTTCTATAAAGTATTTTATTATAATGTTTAGACATTCTATATAGACGTCCTATTAAGCCGATTCTATTGTAGTTTCAACTCGATGAATTGAAGTGAAGTATTCTAGTAGTTGAAACTAAAAAGAATTTATGTTTTTGATCACAACATTTATGTCTGTTTGTTGGTTTGTGGGTGGTCATTATTTATTACGTATAATTTTTCAATGTTTGTATCACCCGTTAAATTGCAGGCACGACGATTATGATTCACTTCAACCATCATAAGTTCGGATCTTCATCAAAACACTTTTTAAGTCGTGTAAAATATTTTATAGACTTGTTGCAATGCAACACTTTTACATAAGACATGTGTTTGGTTTATAAGCTTAAATATTTAAACCAGTCTGTTAGGATATTTAGACACATTTGACGTCATATAAACTCGAGTTACTAATTTGGAGATTTCCATCTTTTCTCTATTTTTGCATAGACTTCAACGTAGTTGTTGGGACAAAAATAATCTCATAAACGCGTCTCCAATGTATTTTCTATAATTTCTTTAAAATAGAAACCAGATCTAAAAATTCTGAAAAAAAAAATTAAACTGATCTCCAATAGATTCTCTATTTTAAAGATTTTAACATTAATTATATTACTAAAATATTTTAACGTTTTAAGAAAACTTTATATAAAGTAATAATAATTTAATCTCGATTGTGGAAACAAATAGAATAAATTATTTTTCTCTTGTCACATCAAGTTTTAGAGGATTCTATAAACTTGGTTATTTTTTTTATTTTAAATGACAGTTTAGAGAATTTGTTGGAACAAAATAGATAACAAAAACCTGCATTTCCTCTGTTTTAAATAATCTTTTAGATATGTTTTAAATCTTCAAAATCTTTACTTTAGAATCGTTTGTTTTATAGAGCATCTCCAACTGATACTTTACATTTTTTTAAGAATAAAATATAAAAAGTCAAAATCTCTACAAAAAGATATTACATTTAACTTTAACGGTTACTATATATTTTAACAATTTTAACGTTGACTTTATTATTAAAATATTCAATATACTTAGTAAAATATTATTTATATCACCAAAAAATTTATTTTAAATGCCTCTTATAGGTAAGAAATTAAACATTAAAATATTATTTTTCTCCCTTTAATAAAGTTCTAATGATTATTTACAAATTTAGAGATTTTCACATACTTTATATTATTTTTTTGTTAAATATCTAAAATCTCTATTTTTAACATAGATGTAGAATAAGCTCTCAAAGAATATCTAACAGATTCTCTAAAAAATGGAGGTTTTTTTTTTCTATATTGATCCAGCAGATTCTTTATAATTTTCTTTAAAATAGAGAAAATATGAAAAAAAAAATTCCATGTTTAGAGAATTCTCTAAAATTTGATGTAACGAAAGGAAAATGATTATCTTAATCAATCCCACTAATTAGATTGAACTGTTATTATCTTACATAAACTTTTTTTAAAATGTACTGCTAATGATAAAATTAAATCGTTTTGATCAGTTGAATGTAAATTTTTTAAAAACTTTGACTTTTAATTTTTTATTTTAAAGAAATTATAAAAAAAATTATTGAGAGATGGTGTTATTTTTTTATTCTCAATAGGAACTGTTTGTCAGTTGCTGAATAATTTGGTGCAAAATGATTAAGTGGTCAAAATGATTAAGAGACTCATATGAAATAGTGCAAAATGAAATATAATTGTTTGATAACTGTTTACAATGAAATTAGGGTGTTGAATGGTTAAGGGAGATCCAATAACAAAATCATTCAGAGGGTTTTAAAACTATTAAAGGATAAACTTTTTTTTGTCAAACAAGATTTACCTCTTAACGATTCAGATATTGTATCTTATGAAACTATTAAAAGGTAAACAAACAACCAATTCATTCCTTATTTTTTAGTGAAATATAAGAGATATGTCTGGTTTGGTTAGTTTATTATTTTATCCTTTATTTATTTTTACCTTCTTTCTTTATCAATTCTAATTGTCTGTAAAGATGGATGATACATACACATGCATGAATCAGTGTTATGTAATGGCATTTAAGCAGAGGTAAAACTAGCAGCCAATGGCTTCAGTAGAACTAAATTCTCTACTCCAAAACTACACAAAGAACCAGTAAATTATGATATATGCAATCAATTAAAGGAGATAATTTTCCATTTACTTTGATCTTTCACCATACACACACATTTACACACAATGAGTGTGTGAGAGAGAGATGCAAAGTTTGAAACCAGCTTGCAACAAGTCCCTCTCTCTCCATAAATGCATTTGCATCCTCTCTATACACAGCATTTACTCCTCTCTATCTCCCCCTTCCCATCTCTTCAATTCTCCCACCTGTTCCTTTCCCTTCTCTCTCTCTCTCTCTCTCTCTCTCTCTCTCTCTCTCTTCATTCTCCTTAAATTCTAATCACAAGAAAGATACAGGTAGCTTCAATGGAAACCAGCCTGAAAACCACTCTTTTACTCTCTTAAAAGTGGTTTCCAGTTGACCTTTTTCCCTGAATACCGGATCTTTTTGGCACTAAAACCGGCAAAAACCAAGACAGAATATATATATATCAGTAAGTTACCATACCACCTTTAATTTCTCCACTTCATTGGGTTTTATATGTATGTGAAAGTAATAAGAATTTGGTGGTCTCGATCAAGATTTCTTCAACAAGTTACATATTCACTTGGGTCATGAATTTGCTTGGGAAAAAAGGTCTTCATTTGTTAATTACAAAGTCAAGAAAGTTATCAAGATTGTGTTTTTTTGTCTTCAAATTCAGTCATTCATCGAGTCTTTCTTACCAAAATGAAACCAGAAGCAAATCCCACCAAAAAAAAAAAATACTCTAGAGAGAGAAAGAGAGGTTAACGGTACGTTAGGGTTTCTGAATGTGTCTTAAACATGTATATCTTCTTGGATACCATGATACTTTTTATGACGTTGTTAAAATACAAACAAAAAACAAACGTTTTGAGGTTTGATTTCACTTCAAAACCAAGAGTTTCCCAGTGATCAGGTATGTGTTAAGGAACCACAGCCAAAAAGAAACAAAGACACATGTTCATCTGTCTTGAACTCAACTCCTTCATAGTTTCTCTCAGTTTCATCAAGATACACACACACACACACAACATATGTGTATATATATATATATATATATATATACACGCACACACACACATGGTCTGTGAAATCAAGTTTTGAGCCACACCCAGATCAGATTCAAGCAAAAAAAGTTGTGGGTTTGGAACCTTAATCGTTTCAAGAAACTCAACAGACAACAGGTATTGGTTAGGCCGATGACCATCAATGCTATCTTTCATCTTCATAGACATCAAGCGGTGGCTTATGAATGTTTTCTGAGTTCTGTTTTCAATTCTTTTGATCCTCAACCACTAACCATAAGCTGTTTTCTTGACTGGTATCAACATTTTATGCTTTAAAGTTGACTTTTGTTTTCAAAGAAGATAGAGGTTTGTTGACCTCCAATAAATTCATATTTATGTCTTTAATGTGTGCAAATTTCGATAATCCAATGCTCATTTTCCCATGTTTTCCCTTTCACTGATTTTTTTTAATGTTTAAATAAAATTCTAAAATTAATTTAAATATGTTCACAATTAATTTTCCATACTACACCCAAAATAGTGTTACTAATACAAGACAAAATTGGCATTCTATGGTCAGGAGTGTGAAGAGTTGAAGAAAAATGTTTCAACCCAACATGTTTGAGAGCCACCATCATCATCTCCTTGATATGAGTCACAAAACCCCAGAAAATGAGCTTGACATGCTTAGAGATGATGAGTATGAGAGCAAATCCGGGACCGATATCATGGAAGCTCCCTCCGGCGACGAACAAGATCCGAATCAACGTCCCAACAAGAAGAAACGTTACCATCGCCATACTCAACATCAAATCCAAGAACTGGAGTCGTAAGTTGATAAGATCAAACCCGTCCTTAATTGGTATGGTTTTAATTGGTTTCTACACACATATAATTGATTTCGATTTGAATGTAGGTTTTTCAAAGAATGCCCACATCCAGATGATAAACAAAGGAAAGAACTTGGAAGAAGATTGACTTTAGAGCCTTTGCAAGTCAAGTTTTGGTTCCAAAACAAAAGAACTCAAATGAAGGTACTTTAATTGCACACTTATATAAAAACACACATTTCTAATAAAGAAAGCCATCTCGAGTGCACGAAATGCTACTCGATTTTGTAAAGTTTGAGAAAGGTAGGCATCATACTTGCATATTCTTGTTGTACCCTTTGTAGATTTACTATAATTTCTAAGGGAAATGAACTTATCTAGTTAGCTGCTCAACTTGTGTCGTTTGTCTTGTTAATTTAGGCTCAGCATGAACGCCACGAAAACTCGCAGCTGAGGAACGAGAATGAAAAGCTTCGAATGGAGAACATACGATACAAAGAAGCCCTTGCCAACGCTACATGTCCCAACTGTGGCGGTCCTGCAGCCATTGGGGAGATGTCATTCGATGAACAGCATCTGAGAATTGAAAATGCTCGTCTACGTGAAGAAGTAATTTAATCAAAACCCTAAATACACAATTAGATCTTCTTTAATTTTCAGTTCTACTTACTTAAACGAGTAATTAACTTTTGGTAATCATTCTTTACTTTTGAAACTGCCAAAAACTATCATAATTTGCAAAAAGAATGAGTGATTTTGGACATTATTTTAACATAAAAATGCAAAAGAATCCACATATCTGACATTTTTAAATCTAAAATCGATCATTTCCTTGCATTTTGGCAAAAATAGTTCTCTTTTTGCTATATGTCCAAGTAAAATGGTCTGAAAGGTACTGACCACTCCTTTAAAACTAGATTTGCATCAAACAGATTGATAGGAATCAAGAACTGGAATCATAACCCTAAAATGTTTTATTCTTTTGTTAAATTTTGTTACTTGGTTACAAGTCTGATTTCTAAAACTTGATCTGCTTAATTTGTGCATTCAACAGATTGATAGGATATCTGGAATTGCTGCAAAATATGTTGGCAAACCAATGCTAAGTTATCCTAATCTATCTCCTAATGGACCGCCTCGGTCTCTTGATCTACCAATTGCTAGTTTTAGTCCACAACCAGCAATGGTAGATGACATGTTTGGAACCAGCAACCTTCTCCGGTCAGTTTCAGGCCCCAGTGAGGCAGACAAGCCAGTTATAATTGAACTAGCGGTTGCAGCCATGGAGGAACTAGTCAGAATGGCACAGTCTGGTGAACCTTTGTGGGTTCCAAACTCTGATAACTCATGTGAGATCTTGAATGAAGACGATTACCTGCAAACGTTTCCAAGAGGCATTGGACCAAAACAGCTGGGAATGAAATCTGAAGCTTCAAGAGAATCTGCTGTTGTCATCATGAATCATATCAATCTTGTTGAGATTCTCATGGACGTGGTATGGAATGCTCTTTGTTTTAGTTGAAATCTCCATTAATTTGAAATTCTGTGATTATAAACCCTAAATTAATCTAATCCTGATCTTGTAGAATCAATGGTCAAATGTGTTTTCTGGGATTGTTTCAAGAGCAATGACTCTAGAAGTGCTTTCAACTGGAGTGGCTGGAAACTACAATGGAGCTCTTCAAGTGGTAAGCACAGTTTACTGGCTTAATTTTATATTTGTTAGGATGGCCATATATTCCTAACATCATATCGTGACACCTATACATAAAAGCCGATTTTGTTGTAATGTATGCCTATATAGTTAACATTAGTTATATATACATATCTGTGTATTTCTGACATTACCGTTTTTCAGATGACAACGGAGTATCAGGTTCCTTCGCCACTCGTTCCAACCCGAGAATACTATTTCGTGAGGTACTGTAAGCAACACACGGACGGGACGTGGGCGGTGGTCGATGTATCCTTGGATAACTTACGCCCTTCTTCAATGTCAAGATCTCGAAGAAGGCCATCTGGATGTTTAATTCAAGAACTGCCCAACGGGTACTCAAAGGTGAAAACTAGAAATTGCTTCATGTTCTAAGCTTTATTAGTTTATGCGAACAAGAAAAACATCCCAAATCGAAAGCATTAGTCTAGGATTAAGGATTCATGTTATACTTTCGTTTTCTAGGTTACATGGGTTGAACATGTTGAAGTTGATGATAGAGCCGTTCACGATATTTATCGGTTACTGGTGAACTCTGGTCTAGCATTTGGGGCAAGAAGATGGGTAGCAACTCTCGATAGACAATGCGAACGACTTGCAAGCGCAATGGCTAACAATATTCCTGCGGGAGACGTTGGAGGTAATACGATTAATTACTCCCTCTGTCACAAACTAAATATCGACAATAGAAAAAGACATACAACTTTATAAATGTGTAATTATTACACTTTTCAATCAACTAAATAACAATTTTACCCTTAATTATGCAGGGAGTAATGAATTTCTTACTACAACAAAATTGGGTTTATAGGACGCCCTTCAAACTCTAAGCGTCCCAA
This sequence comes from Cynara cardunculus var. scolymus, assembly GCF_001531365.2. Classification (NCBI taxonomy): domain Eukaryota; kingdom Viridiplantae; phylum Streptophyta; class Magnoliopsida; order Asterales; family Asteraceae; genus Cynara; species Cynara cardunculus. Next base: position 752,181 of record NC_037537.1, on the reverse strand, counting down.
TAGCTTTATAGGACTTAATTTATAGGACCAAAATATAAAGAGTCATATCTAAAGGTGTTGTAATAAGTTTATATGACGTTTTTTGACGTCTTAACAAGTTTTTGAGGACATTTTTAATACAAAATGTCGCATTATCAACTTTATATGACACTTTTGAGAAAGTGTCCTATATAAACTCAATTTTTTAATGAACATTTGTTTTTATAGGACAATTATTCAAATAGTGTCTTATAAAGTTGCTAATGGGACGCTTTATATTAAAAGTGTCCTAGAAAACTTATTTAAAAAGGTAATATAAACTTACTACAACGCCTTTTAGATAGGACATTTTATTTTTTTGGTTCTATAAACTAAGTCCTATAAAAAGGTTTATTATGACACTTAAAATTTGAGAGTGTCCTATAAACCCGATTTTGTTGTAGTGTCTTCATTCAATAATTAAGGGGTAGAATTGGAAAAGTAGCTACGTACTTATTTTTAAAAGTTGACATTTATTTCGGAACAAACTAAAATAGAAATATGAAGTTGTGGACACTTAGGCGGTGTTTGGAGTTGTTTATAAAAACAACTTATTGACTTATTCCGGTGTGGCATCGCTAATAAGCACTTTTGAGTGTTTGGATAAAAGTGTCAAACCGGTAATAAAGAGTTTTTGAAGAAATTAAACTCTTCTGACTTATAATAAGTTGATAAGTGATTTTGTAGAAAAGCATAAATTGTTTCAAATAAGCAACCCCAAACACCCTTTTGGGATAGAAAGAGAGATACTTAATTTCTAGTTTGTAAATTTTCTTTCCTAGGATTCAAGTTAACATATGTAGTGTACTAAAACATTTGTTTGATCGATGATTGTGATTATATATAACGATGCTGGATGACAGTTATAACGACTCTAGAAGGACGAAAGAGCATGTTGAAGTTGGCTGAGAGAATGGTTCTGAGTTTCTGTAGCGGAGTTGGAGCTTCGACTACACATACGTGGACTACTTTGTCTGGTAGTGGAGCGGATGATGTTCGTGTAATGACAAGAAAGAGCGTGGACGATCCGGGCAGACCTCCTGGTATCGTGCTCAGTGCTGCTACTTCGTTTTGGATCCCCGTTCCACCGAAACGAGTTTTTGATTTTCTTCGCGATGAGAACTCGAGGAGCGAGGTAACAAAGTCTTCACAACCATCTAATACAAATCTAAAACCATATAACGTAAAAATCAATATATTAGTCGCTTATTTGTGACAAAATTCACTACAAAATCGAGTCTATTAGATTGTATATTTAGACATTTTTGGCGTCCTATAAGTTGATTCAGTTGTGGTTATTTGTGTTCGTAACGTATTTTGGCCTTTGATTATTACACATCCACGGCCAAGTCGATCATTTCCGAGAACTTCTAATGACCCATATTCATCGACTATGTGTCACGTATTATATATGCAGTGGGACATTCTTTCTAATGGTGGTCTAGTTCAAGAAATGGCACACATTGCCAACGGTCGGGATCCAGGAAACTGCGTGTCGCTTTTACGAGTTAACGTAAGCTTTTAAATGCATTTGACAACAAAATTTTTCCGAATCTAACACCTATAATCAATTCACATGTATGACCATTTTTTCCGACTTGTACCCAATTTTAGAGTGCAAATTCGAGCCAAGGAAACATGCTCATTCTACAGGAGAGCTCAAACGATTCCACGGGTTCATATGTCATATATGCCCCGGTAGATATCGCAGCAATGAATGTGGTGTTAAGTGGTGGTGATCCTGATTATGTCGCCTTACTACCATCGGGTTTCGCTATACTTCCTGATGGGCCAGGAAAACAACAAGGATCAACAATTCTAGAGGTCGGAAATGGTGGATCCTTACTGACAGTTGCATTTCAGATTCTAGTCGATTCAGCTCCCACCGCAAAACTGTCACTCGGGTCGGTCGCCACCGTCAATAGTCTTATAAAGTGCACTGTTGAAAGGATCAAAGCCGCGGTGGCTCCCGAGCTGTAACCTCGTCTTCGTTATATATGGTAAGACATTCGACATATTCTTTTATTCAGAAAAAATACACAACGAAATGGGACTTTGCCAACGGTCCAAATACCGTGCTTAATGAGATTTTATGTCTATAAGATTATGAACTATGTGTCTTATCTATAGCGTTTCGTAAGTTGTTTCTAAAAGTTGACGACTTAATAACTATCTACGAGGTTGGGCAACCAATTAAATATACAGGACACGAAAAGTAAATCGTCTTATTAATTAGCATTTTTATATAAGACGTTTCTCAAAGTGTTTCGTGATAAGACTAATACAATGCGTATAGTTTGTGTGTTTTGTAGCGTAAAATCCTGGGGAGGAGATGAAGGAGGAGTTAGGCGGGCGACGTTTACTCTTTATCATTAGAAACTAAAGGAAGAAGTCAAGAACGAACCTAAAACGATCCTTTGGAGAGTGGTGGCAACGTCAAGAATTCATTTTTCACCATGCATCCGTCGCAGGTTACATATAGGTTCGGGTATTGACTTTGCCTAGATTATCGAAGATTATCGAGTAAGCTTCAGACCTTATCGAGTGATATTTTAGTTAAAACTCGTAAAAACTTTCGTTAGATTTACGGTTTTTGAGTTGGTTTGTATGTGTTTTGAAGTGTAGTTTTAGAATGCTTAGTCCTTGTAGAAACTTGCTCCTAACAAACACTTGGTCTCCATCTCCCTTTCTAAATCTTGTTTTGGTTCATTAGAAATGCTATTTACTCTACCCAAAAAAGTATATTGAAGTAGTGGCCGCGCGTGCGTATGGTACGTACGACGGGGCATGCCAATCGTTTCTTAACGTTTGGTGCGATATTATTGGGTTTTGTTTGGTTGGTTTTTCATTAAGTATTGTATGGATAAAGTTATGTGTGTGTATTAATATATCTATATAGATTTAGAAAGAAAAAAAAATTGTTTGGGAAAGTTTTTTCATAGATGGAAGGAGCTAGTTTCTTATTGGGAGAGGCAGGTTCGGAAAAAACTTGACATTCTGCATAAAACTCTTTTAGAAGCTTATTGAACAAGTCTTTTTTCATATCATTAAGCCACTACCAAACATTCAAAATATATAGCTGACCAAATAAGTTGTAAATCTTGTTAAGCTGCTAAAATTAGCGCAGAATAGGATCTGTCGAAACAAAAATGCATTTTTTGTCTTTAGGATAAAAGTGGAACAAGAATAGGAAGACAAGACTAGTAAATTACTAAGTACCTATGCATAATTAAACCCTAGAACCTGCACAATTCGTTTATTTGCCCCTGCAATATATACTCTGACCAGTTCAGTCTCGTCCACTCCAGTTCCGTTTGTATACCAAATGTGGTCTTTCACAAGTCACAACTGGTTCTAGTTGTAAGTGATTCATGTGCTTAACCGCACCTTAAAAACATATCGGTGTAACTAACAGGTTATGATCGTGTAATTCTTCCAAAGTCGCGTGGGTTGATTGGGATCTAGCTCTCCGTTCGTTTGCGTTGGGAGGTCTCAATATTGGAAGTTTTTGGGCATCCAACTTGGGATTCTTAGGTAAATGGTGGTGGCGGTTTCGTGTAGGTGGCGGCCCATTGTGGATTCGTGTTATTAAGAGTTTGTATGGTGCTGACGGGGTCTAGATGGCTTTTCGAGTGGGTGAACGTGGGGTAGCATAGTTCGTGCGGGAAAAGTTTTTAGATAATACTAGTATTTATTTTAGTTCCTCTTTCGGGAAAAAGTAGGTAATGGTCTTTTAACGTCTTTTTGGATGGTTAGATGATTTTCGTCTTTGCGATAAATTCCCACAGTTGTTTAGGGCTTGAAAGTCGAAAAGAGGTCGTGATTAGAAATCGTATTTTTTGGAGTGATGGGGTTTGGAGGTGATACGAGGGGAGTGGAGGGATTTGGAGGAGCTCATTCGGAGTGTTAGCCCCTTTTATGATCAGAGCGACCGCTATATTTGGTGGCTTAATGATCGGGATTTAGCCGTGAGATACATTTAAGGTATTATGCCTACTGGCTGGAGCAAGCTCGATCGTTCCCTCCAAAATATGTATCTTCATTTGGCGGTTAAAGCTTGGGAGAATTTAGGTTCGGCAATCAGATGGGGATTGAACTTTACTCGGTCCTTTGCCCTCCATGTGATAGCATCATCGAATAGAGGGAACATTGCACTTTGCGGCTTGCTCGCTGATATCGGTGTTGTGGGGCAGAATTTTGAAGTGGTGGGACCTCGCCCCTTGGGATATTACTCAATTTTGAGGGTCGAGAATGTTACAAGATAAAGTAAGTGAGAGTGATGTTTCTTACCGGTAAACACTTAGGGTGTGTTTACTTGAGTCTTAATGAGCTTACTGGATAAATTGGCTTATTCGGACAGACAAAATAGTATGTTTACCTCGGTCTTATTCGCTCAGAAATGGGCTTATTCGCTCAGAAATGGGCTTATTCGCCCAGATCAAAAACATGAGTTGTCCATATTAAGCCAAGAAAAAGACTCTCCCTACCCTTATTCGCCCAGATAAAAAACATCGATCCACGCTCTCTTCTCCATCCAAAGAACCCTAATCGGATGATGCTCTTTCTTCATCGATCGACGCTCTCTTCTCCATCCAAAGAACCCTAATCGGATAATGCTCTTTCTTCATCGATCGACGCTCTCTTCTCCATCCAAAGAACCCTAATCGGACGACGCTCTATTCTCCATCGACAGTCGACGCCCTCTTCTCCTCCAAAGAGCCCTAATCGGCCGATTGCTCTCTTCTTCTCCATCGACAGTCGACGCTGTCTTCTTCTCCATCAACAGTCGACGCTGTCTTCTTCTCCATCGACARCCGATTGCTCTCCAGTTCCATATCGATTTCATGATTGTTTGATTTCTGTTTGCTTGTGTTTGCTGCTACCCTAGCTGCTTTTTATCGATTTCATGTTTGTTTGATTTTTGTTTGCTTGTCTTTGCTGCTAGAAAGAAACCCTAGCCGAGCCATGAAAGTTGTTTATTTTGTCATTTGTTTATTCTGTTTTATTCTCAGGGGTAAATTGGTCATTTTTGTTATTCAGACTGATGATTCAGATAGAAAAGTAAACATCAACATAAATTTATCCAAACAGACAAATTTATCCAGACAGACAAATTTATCCATACAGGACTTAATAGAAAATTTGGTAAACAGCCCCTTATTCGGTAATCGTTAAAATCACATCGTTACTTCCACCAAACATTGTATTTCTTAATCATTAAGACGAGAAATCATGCTTTGAAAATATTCTGATTTGTGTAAATACATCATCAATTAAAACCAAAATGACAAAATTATTCAGAAAAAATGGTACACCGGTCTCTTGATCATTCAAGCTTCGAATAATCGTAACCAGTCGGGTTTTTAATAACCGGATTCCGACTCGGACCTTTGGTAGACCGTCATGGGCTGGTTCGGGCTTTAGACCCTCTTCCCACCTCTATATTGAAGCATACAAAACATGCGAAAATGTAAACGTTTTTTACAAATTATACACTACAATAAAATTGGATTTATAGGACGTCAATAGCATTTTATGTGTCTTAATAGAGTGCTTTATAGAATATAATTAAGATTATAGGACCAAATAATAAAATGTCATATAAGCGTTACAATAAATTAATTTATAGGATGCTTTTGGATGTCGTAACAAGTTTTTGAGAACTTTTTGTTAACATAAAGGATCGTTTTAGTAGTTCTATAGAACACTTTTGATATGACACTTTTTCAACTAGTGTCTTATAAAATAGATAATACGACACTTTAATTTTTTTTTAAGTCTTAAAAATTTTGTTACCAATAAGGAATGATTTTGTGATGTATTGTTCTATTTAATTGTAATTATCAAGGCCTAAATTAGATGATCTTGATGTATTTATCCTCTTAGTAAACTTTTATAGGATTTGGTTCATGTGAGACAAGGCTGTTTTCGTGAGACACGATTTTTACACTTGAAACTTCACAACAAAATGTTGTGAAGGTAAAAAAAAAAAAGTCAAATCTTCACAGCAAAGACACTGTGAAGGTTACCTTTACAGTGTTTTGCTGTAAAGTTTCAAGTGGAAAAATCGTGTTTTACGAAAACAGTTTTGTCTCACATGATCTATATATACAAAAGCTATTCCAATCACCCAAGTCACAATGATTGACAGAATATCATAGTTACGACGTCCAAAAAATGTTATATAAACTTATTACAACACTTTTAGATATAACATTTTATATTTTAAGCCTATAAATTTAAGTTCTATTAGGATATTTAAACACTCACTACAACAAAATTGGGTTTATAGGACAATCCTAATTTTTAAGCGTCCTAATAGACCTATTTATAGGACTTAATTTATAGGACCAAAAAAATAAAGTGTTCTATTTAAAGGCGTTGTAATAAGTTTATATGACATTTTTTGACGCCGTAATAAGTTTTTTAGGACACTTTTAATATAAAACATCATATTAGCAACTTTATAGTACACTAATTGAAAAATTGTCGTATAAAAATAAGTGTCCTATAAAAAATGAGTTATAGGACACTTTCTCAAAAGTGTCATATAAAGTTGTTAATGCGACACTTTGTATTAAAATTGTCTTAAAAAACTTGTTAAGACGTCAAAAAGCGTCATATAAACTGACGTCAAAAAGCGTCATATAAACTTATTACAACACTTTTAGATATGATGTTTTATATTTTGGTCTTATAAATTAAGTCCTATAAAACGATCTATTGGGACACTTAGAGATTGAGGGTGTCCTATAAACTCAATTTTGTTGTAATGTACTTAAAATTACTTCAAAGATTTAACATGGTTTCACTGTCATGATCAGATAGTGCACATCCACATATGGCCGGAGAGACGGAGCCTTTTATATTAATAATCAAACAGAGGAACAACTACAAATAGTTTTCGTCTATCAGTGATGCAAGAAATCACAATCTCTAAACTTGAAATACGACACCCATAATCATAAAAACGTTGATGGGAAAGAAGACGAACAAGAACGTCACTACTTAAATGAATCAAACCCTAGGTCATATTTAACCCACGTATGCGACCAACGTAGGGTCGCTTGCTTTTTTCCAACATCGCTTTCCTCACACCATCACACATCAAGGTATCAAACGATGTACCGTAAGTTTGAGGGATCTTGCATCCGATGAGACCTGCAAACATGAAACATGACCGTGGCCGCGACCCTGACACTTGTCGTGGATGTATTAAACCTCTAAGCGTGGTATTAAACATGTACCTAAATAGTTCGACTAGATTTATTGCTACAATTGTATGGAAATGCTTTATTACAAAATGTACATTTTATAATCCCATTATGTTTAGTTTGATGGTAACAAACCAACCCTAACATTATTTTATATACTAATTAATAAACTAATATTTACAATTCATAGGAAACATAACTTTTTGTGGCCACGGAGGTTCAAATGTGGTGACTCTGGACTACCCGCGAAACAAGTGATCGTTCTGAGATTAGTCATCTCGCATAACGGGTTGGATATCCAGGTTAATAAAAAAACATAACTTTTGTATCCATCATTATTAGTCATGCATGAAAGGTTTTGGTCATGACAAATATTATGCAAGAAAGATTCTTCCGGTACAACAAAATCGTGTTTATATAAGATGTCAAAAATGTACAAGTGACTTAATAGACCGTTTTATGCAATTTAGGTTTATAGAACCAAACAATTATGCGTATTACAACGTATTTAAAACGCTCAAAAACGTCCTATAAACTTATTTAAAGTGTCTTACAAAACTTGTTAAAACGCTCAAAAACGTCCTATAAACTTATTACAACGTTGTTGTAATGAATGTACAATTGTTTAGTTCTATAATTCGTCTATTATGGCCCTTGCATATTTTCGGCATCTTATAGACCTAATTTTCTTGTAGTGTTTAAGAGTGTTCCAATGTGAGATATGAAATCGTAATAAAGTGTTTTATACGACTTAAGTTTATAGGACTAAACCATAAAGCATCGTATCTAAAAGTGTTACCATAGATTTGTATAATAGGATGTTTTCTGAGTGTTTTAACAACTTTTTTAAATATTTTTAAACTAAAGTGTCATGTTAGCTATCTGATAGCTATTTTTTTTTTCCCTAAATAATGTCTTATAAAATGGCTAACATGACACTTTTATTTTTAAAATGTCCTGAAAACTTGTAAAAAAGTCCCTAAAATGTCCTATAAACTTATTGTAACAGTTTTAGATAAAACGTTTTATGATTTTGTCCTATAAAACACTTTATTATGACAAAACCATTTAAATTAAAGAATAACATGTTTTGGACATATGTCGTTTACCAAATGCTTACCCGGATAAGCGCTTACCAAGTCACATTACCTTACAAGATGAATATGACAAAGACTAAGAATCTTACCCAGTAAGTGCTGAAGCAAGAACCAAGTAAATTGTTTGGTAAGTGATGACGACGACTTTTACCATGGTTAGCGTTTGCCGGATAAAATTTTAAATAGTGTCGTATAAAATAAATAACATAGACACTTTATCTTAAAAACGTTCTAAAAAAACTTGCTAAAACGTCCAAAAGTGTCATATAAACCTATTGTAATAGTTTTAGATAGAATAATTTTTTCATTGGTCCTGCAAATTTAAGTCATGTATAACATTTGACTGTGACACTTAGACATTTTAGACGTCCTATAAACGTAATATTGTTGTAATCTGAATTGTAACAATGTTAACATTTACAAATGGACAACTATGTGACAATGATATCTATGATAACATTGTAGTCATTACTAGAAAACAAAGCATTATCGACGGGCATTATCGACGACAGTCGACCACTAAATTAGATGTAACTTTTTGTTAAAATTGTTGAAAAATTACCGATTGTCTTGCGTCGATAAACCATCTCTAACACAAGTAAACTAAAACCGTCGGAATAAATCGACAATTGAAGCATCTAAGGCTGCATGAATCGGGAATACACGACGGAAAATTGGTTACGTCAGTAAAGAAACCCCACAAAAAACCGTTGTGTCGGTTATGCCTCGATAAGTTGTCAGTAAAGAGTGGCTCCAAAATTTTCTTATGTAAAATATCCATGATTTTTGACGCTTTACTGAAAATAGAATCGTCGGCAAGTAAAAAACCGTCGATTAGTTTTTACTGACCCATTTTTCCCCATCATTTGTTTCTGTCGAAAATCCCTAATTTCGACAACCAACTGCCAGTCATCATTGATACTCAACTTTTTTGTACAAAAATAATAAAAAAAATGTAGTTACGATATTTATTTTTTATTAACCTGGATATTCAACCCGCTATATGAGCCAACTAATCCTAGGGCGACCACCTGCTTAGCGAGTAGCTCGGAATCATCGTATTTGGACTTCCGTTGCCACAAGGGGATTCTTATTCCTCCTTGGATTTGAACCTGAAATCTCCAAACACTTTTAACCTTTGGAGCTCAAGCTCCCAACCTTCAGGCACCACCCTTTTAATTGATAACGCTACTTTGTGACATAGAAGATCTAACAAGATAACTTGAGTTTATTTGAAATTTTGAGAAACAACGAGCTTCTGAATGATAATCGAAATAATTAAGTTTGAAAACCGTATTTATGATACCTGTAAAATTGGTAACTAAGTCTATGTTTCCCATAAATCTATAAATGGAGTCTCAACAAAAAGAAGTGTTGAAACTCATCAACATGTATTTATTTGGTCCATTGGCAATTCAAATCTATACTTGATTAATAATATAGAAAGTGGTTTATTCAGTAAGCTTTTGCAAGAGAGCTTTATGCATAAAGCTAAGTTTTTTTCCAAATGTTTTTCTCGATTAAAAACACAATCTTTTCACTTATGAAAAAGAAAACTTCCACCTTTAGACATTAATCCACACAGACAACTTTATATACAAAACTTAATGGAAAACCATCTAAACAACCTCTAAGATTCTTTCAAACAATTCAAGCTTCTTTCCCTCATTCAAACTTGTAACAAGTTGGTATCAAGTACTAATGATCCCATAAAGAACCTAAAACTTGCTTAAGCAGTTTATCGTTTCTACAGGATTATCTTCCCTCCGCGTTAAATGGAGAGTCGATAAATGCTACAGATTCTGCAGTTTGGGAATTTACCATGCTGTTGTATGTGAAACCATTGTTCAATGGAGCCATTGTGTGAATGTACAGTTTTGCCCTTCCCTTCTTCCTATAAGTTGTTCACACAATTTGATTTAAGCAGACAGCCACCTGCACCAAGTATAAGAATATGACAAAGTTTCAAGCTGAAAGCAACATCTAGCCCATTGTTATGATTACAATGGATACCAGCAAGTTAGGCTATAAAAGGAAATGGAGTTGTGAACTTCAAATATGCTACTTATGAATCTTAATAACAGATTTTGTGGCATTCTTGTGTTAGGAAGAGACATTTTTCTGTTGAGCAGAGGCATTATTAAATCCGTCATAAAATCATGCATTTAAAAAAAAATCTTTCAGAAGGTTATTCTCCTAAATAACCCTGACCGCTGTCCACTCCTATTATACGGAAAAAGGTTAAAACTGGGACAAGAAAGTTAGAAGTTAGATAAGAACGAACCTCATTCATCCCGTGAAGAAGTACCTACCCAACAAAGCTCCGTTAGTCACCCGTCACTCCATAAGGAAGAAGCACAGAACCCAAATCCTAAACTGTGTTATTGAGTCCACCAAGGATCTCCAGCCTCATACAAGTGCTCGCCTTCATCCCATGAAATTTGACAAGCTTGAAGACCAATAGCCACACCAGGTTCCTTCCCATGCTTTGCAGCCCAGTCTTCAATGGCACATTCTCTATCAGCCTCGCTTTTAAATTGCTTCTTGTACTTCCCGAAAGGGTTTACCTCAGGACTGGCTAGCTCTAGAATTGCAGCTGGAGTATACATCGAGTCACCCACTATTGGTGCACCACAGGCTGCCAGTTGAGCTCGAATCTGTAGAGTGTGAATGTTGTAAAATAAAATGTGTTATTTGGTATAATCGATACACACAAAAAAAAGCCGTCAGAAGGAAATTAAAAGATCAAAACGAAGATTCGGCAATGCTCCTACAGCCTTTGCTATGATACTTGTCATCGCTGGTGAAATTTCGTAACACATCTAAAGAAAAAGGCTAACAAAATTTATAAGCAAAAATTCAGACATAAAACCAATAAGGCAAGAAAATTGTCATACTTAACCATCTAAATTGTCGTTTTGTAAGCAAAATTGCATTCCAGTGTACGATCTAAAGCAGACTCCATATCCAGCAGTATTCACTATGCGATGCAGACAGATTAAAAAAGAACAAAATTTTCCCTCCATCGGAAAGTAAATGCAACATTTGACCAGGTACATAGTTTAACGAAAATATTGGACAAGTATTCAAATATCTAAATGTCCCTAAATAGGAATCTAGCATAACCAAAGAAATGCTATCAATATTTTATGACAACTATTAACAGGCAAAGAGGACTGTTCGATGAAATTTTGCAAAAAAGAGAGATGTTGCATTCATTGGGATTCCCTAAAGGGAAACCGTTGCTATTATTCAGTGGCACATGGGGAGTATCATCCATGTTTACTACAATCAACGGAATTTGAGAATTCACTGTTAATTTGCAGATAGAAATCTCCCTCCCAGTAAAGTTGTAACCTTTGACTAGGCATATAATTCAATGAAAGTATCTGATTATGATCGAATATCTAAAATACCATTGGATGATGACAAAATAGGGAAGACATGTAACTTCAGCTTGAAATGTTGTGAAAATGATGGGGAAACAGACTTTTTCTTCAATTCAAGGGGAGTCTTTGAACCTATTATTGTAATTTTCATGGGACATGAATTTGTAAGAATATTAAAATATTCAATATGAGGAGTAACATGTAACCATATCCTTAACAAAGAAGTACCACCGAATGGGAAGCATATTTCATATAGAAAACGTTCCCTGACCATATCCTTAACAAAGCATCGGAAAATGAAAAAAGAAGCCATTGAGATCCATCTTGTACCTGGTGAGTACGGCCGGTCAAGAGGTTGATTTTGCACTCGTATGCAAACTCTTTACTAGGCCAATTAAAATCCTCAATTCCAAACTTCTTTTCAATTAAAGCATTTGGCCACGGAACTTTCCTGCATTCTAAAACCTCAAGTTGGCACAAGTTCCACCCCTTGATGAAGTCTGCATGTTGGAAGGATAGGTGCACATGTTTATCATGTGAATTATACTGAAGTCAAGCAAGTATACAATTTAAGAAATTTAACATCCAAATTGCACCCACCATATTAAAACATTAGTACATTTAGGTTCTGCATGCTGATTAGAGATAAAACTACAGTAATTTTTAACGATCCCACAGTTTTCTTGCAATTTAAACCCTCTTTAACAGATGGATGGATATTTGGCATGCACTATCATCATAGCAAAAGCTCTCATGTTCATTAGTTGCTGCTAGATTGAACACACAAGGGATAGAAAGGTAGTTATGCGTACTTAAGGAAAATTGTTATATGACTGTTTCTAGTTCATACAAGTGACCTACATTATGGAAAAATCAAGGCATCAATTAGCAACAACAACAAAATCCATGTACAGTGCAGAAACCGGTTTTAAGCAATCATTTTCATGCCCAATAAAATGCAAAAGGATTTTTTAATTTGAAACGACAAGACTTGGTTTTCTGATCTTCAAGTAAAGATTCTCAAAATTTTATAAACTGATTTCAAGCCTCTTTAAGCACATATTTTCTCTATTTGCTTGTATTGAATATCAATTTATAAAAAGAGATGCCAAATGCATTTATATTAAAGCAAAAGACAGAAACTACAACAATGTTTAGATTACAAATTTTAATCACTAAAAACAGAAAATTAACAATTGTCAAAAAGACCTAAGAAATTCTGAAGTGACTTAAACGTTTTGGAACAGAGGGAGTGGTAAGTTTTAGCCTTCCATAGAAGAGGTAAAGAACAAGGATATGCAATTATCTCACTTGCAACGCTATGAAATTATGCACATGATCTTAGCAAGAGTAATACAGAACCTATCGTAAGTAGAAGGAAATAGCAGTTGTTACCTTTTGAAACAACTTTTGGAGCCATACGAAATGGTCGCATGTAATGGGTCATGACTCCACATGGCACATAAGCAGCAGCAAGTGCGAGATAAAGCTTCTTCACTTGTTTCTCCTGGTTGGGAAAATACAAAATCATCATAATGTAGAAGCCTATTAAAAAGTAGATCCAATACCATTAACTTACCCTGATCTTTCTATGGAAAACTGAACAATAGTCCTTAGTTCTAGCTAGCACAACACTGCAAAACAAGATGAAATTAGTCTGTCTTCTCATTAAAACAAAAAAATTATGAATAGCCAATGATTTGTTCGAAACTTCAGATAATACCAGCCTTCTGTGCAGTTATCAATCTGATGAGTTGTCATTAACGGAGTAGTTAATTCCAAGGCACGAGTAGCAAAAGTTGCACAAGTTTCTTCAATGTTGTCGGTTGTTCCACCTACCTAAGAAAAAGGTGTAGTGAGTGACACAGTAAAGAGTAATTCTGATATTATACCAGTTAACTCCATGCTCCATTATGTGAGTCCCATCTTGTTTATCATCACATAAAGTAAATGGGATCCAAAATTACATTTTCAATTGTTCCTCAAACCATGTAAATAAGACCAAATAAATGAAAATGGTAAATGGCAAAAGCAAATGAAACAAAAATGAACTAAAATCAGACGTGGCTTTAATGCATGAATATATCATCAAACAAGCATAAATTTTGGTTTTACCAGAAAAATTAGCATGAGGTTGCTGTAAAAATTTGGGCATCCTGGTGAAAGTTGATCAATATGTTTCTATCAGCAAGGAGTAAAAAACCAGGTAGACATTTTCACAAGACAAGACAAAGGGCGCGTTTGGTACATGGGACACCATGGGACAAAAAAGTTCTCTCGTTTGGAAAGCAATAAACCTGGGACAGGATGAAACTAGCTGGGGCAATTTTGTGATCTTTTTATCCCACCAAAAACTCAGTAACAAGATGGGACAAGAAACCAAAGACAATTCTACCCTAAAATAACCCTTTTTTTCTTCTAATCATAGTGTATTTATATTAAGAAATGTATGATACATATAATATTATATATATATATATATATTTGATACATATACATATATATATATATATAATTTAAATGTATAATTACATATGTTTTAAAAATTATATATAAAATTTTTAATAAAATTGTATAAATATTTACTTGACATGTCTTATTTACCATTATTATATGGTAAAATAACATTAAATTCTTTAGCCACAATCTGGTGATTTCAACATTTTGTCTCGTCCACTTCTAGTACCAGTCTTACTAAATACTATAGAGACAACTAGTAGGCAAAGGGAACAAATGATTCATGTACTGATGTGCCAGCAGGCTTGTTGAGAACTACATAGGATTCCGTCACAGCAATTATTCTGGATCTCCAGTCAATCTCATAGCACCTGGTGAAGAATAAATGCATCAATATGATCAGAATTGTCAACAAGCAACATTGTATTGTTTCACATATGCTCTTTGCTCCAAATAAAATCCCAGTTTGCTTAAGAGTTTCTCCCCCGTATCCCCATAGAAGAAAATGAACTGTATACTCTTCAGCTCTCATCTTATCATAAGTTTCTACATCGTTGGGGTTCATTACCCAAAAGATCTACCTACTTCTGCAATTTGCCAACATGACAAACCATGTTTTTAACCAACTTTATATTAGATTAATCAAAGAATAATATGATACCATGACGCACGCATGTCATGTCAACTATTTATACAAAAATACGAAAGTTTTTTGTATTTTTCAAGGTTATGTAGTATTTCAAGTTTAAAGAGCGTAATTTTACAAATGAGAAACTCATCCGGTATATAGGGTACAATTTCTTTAAAAGTACCTTGGAAATCGTTTTGGACGAACATGCACCCGCACATACGTCCCTGCTTCAACAAACTCATCAATATGAGCAATCCTAAAAGTTTTTTGTGCCTCTCTCAGGGTTTTCCCTTTGATTGAAGATCTCTTTCTGAGGACTGACGGGTCGGTAACTTCTTTGTACAACTTGATCTCCTCTGGCGTGGCAGTTGAAGGAGGCTGTGGGCATACAAGGGCATAGAACACTGCTCCAAAATGAATAAGATCTGCGACGTACCTTCGAAGTTCAAGCATATTAATCAAATTAGACCATTGGCAGACCTACAATGAATCCTGTCGGATCAAGTGAACATGATGATATTTTGTAGTTACCATAGTAGGAAACGTGGAAAAAAGAACTTCTAGCTTAAGTAGTATTTCTCTTCCCCTTCGAATAAGGGTCCTCGTTTAAAAAACAGGCTTAAACTTTTAACTTTGTTGTCCCAATACCATTTATAATTATAATCTCGTTTTACTTTTCGAAACCATTTATCATTGTAATTTCTTTTTACTTTTCTACAATACCATCTCAAAAAGTAACTTGTTTTTCCAAAACTGTGTTACAATAATTACTTGAGATTCTGTATTGAAAAGTTGTGCATTACTTACGATATTATTTGATTTTATAACTTTCT
Source organism: Cynara cardunculus var. scolymus (assembly GCF_001531365.2). NCBI lineage: Eukaryota > Viridiplantae > Streptophyta > Magnoliopsida > Asterales > Asteraceae > Cynara > Cynara cardunculus. The sequence goes on along the minus strand of NC_037537.1, from coordinate 736,542 downwards.
TGTTTACAATAGACATTCTATTTCCGAAGCAATATGATAATAAGTACTTTTACCTTGTGTATTTACATAGCCTTGGAATTTCCAGTTTCAACTAGAAAAATGAGTTTTAGTACTTAGAATTTTTTTTTTCACATTTATCGAACATAATCCTTTTAATTCCAAGCAAATATATAATGTCGCAGATAAAATAGTTAAATAATATAAACATGACTTCTTAGCTAAAAACAAATTCAAATAACATATTTTATCAAGTTAATGTCACGTCGATTATAAATTTCTACTAATCTTATAGATCACATGTAATTTTTGTGCCTTAAGTTGAAATATCACACTGTATACTTCAATAATTTCAGGCTGGTCCATCAATTTCACGTTTGTATTATTGGTACAAGTTTACATTCATATAGAAAGGTATAAACAATATCCTTAACTTTTGCAAAATTGTTTTAACTGCGACCTTAGATAAATGATTTTAATAAACATTCACTTAAAACAATTCAAGTCCAAAAAAGAACACGACCATCTTAATACAAGTTTATACTATTCTGTTGGTAAGATAATGGCGAACCCATTCTATGAAAATCCTGTGATTGCCACTCTCCTAGACTAGATTTAATTAGCATGACAATAAAAAGGTAAAGGAACATAGCAACTTACAAAGGTGGAAGATTCAAAGCTCTGGTAATGAAGTCAAGAACAGGTCCCCCATCTTTAACAACTAAGTGCTCAATTCTTGGTAGAAAACTCTCAGCAGGGCATGGAAGCAAGCGACCATATTCTTCATGGCTGAAGAAAATATGAGTTTTGAGTATCAAAAAACTAGTTAGCTCAAAACTCTTCACAAATAAAAGTCCTTAACAAATGGCCAATTAGTTCCAAATCAAACATGTCCCAACAGAATAAGAGCGTCATGAAGAACTAGATGCTTATAATACATCCTTACATATATAAAAACATTTTACAGGGTTACAGAAATACAGGAAAGTACCAACACTTTCAGTCAAAGCCAGAAGTAGTGGCTCCAGGAAACTCATTTCATATTGATAAGATGGTACTCAGAAAATTTGGTTTAGTTACTACACCATTTCTGTGAAGAAATAACAACTTTAACTTGTTCTATGGTCTTAGAAATTAGAATTGTATCCATTCTCATATCTTACATTACAGCTCATCAGGGCCGGCCCTGGCCATAGGCCCAGGGGGCGACGTCCCAGGGCAGCACCTGGCCCAAGGGCATCAAAAATTTTAAAGCCCAATGTATTATATAGGTTCAGTTTCATTTGGGCCAAAAAAAAATTACCGTTAGTCCAGTCGGCAGTCCACGCATCCATCATCGACTCTTGCTTGCATCGCCTATGGCCTACCTCGCTCACAGCTAACTCACTCTCAATCGCAAACGGCAAGGGCAAACGCTCTCACCGACTCACTCTCAATCGCAATCGCAAACGCAAACAACATTCTCGCTCTCTCTCAGCCTGACTACTAGTGACTGCCTCTCTCGAGTTCGAGTCTCGACTATTGACTCAGACTCCGTCCCAACTAGCCGACTGCCATCGCCCGTCGCCCGTCGGTCTGCGGCTGCCTGCCGGCTGCCGGCGTCTCTACTCTCTCGCGACTCGTCGCTCTCTACGGGCTTGCGGCTCTGCGCCTCTGTCGCTCTCTCCGTCTCTCGTTGCTCTCTACTCTCTAGAAACAGACTCCTGAGTACTGCACCTACTGCTGTTGTTGTGACTTGTGAGGTGTGTGAAACTTAACTTAGAGTTAGGGTTATTAACTTATTTTATATTTTTATTACTTATTTACTTTACTTATTAAGTTATTTTATGTTTTAATTTTCTAATTCTTGATTGCAAAACATAATAATGAACAGAAGCTATGAATTTGGTCACTTTCACTTCCTCTTTAGAAATTAGGGCTGTTTACTCTTTAGAAATTAGGGCTGTGATTATGAAATTGATGCTTATGTTTGATTGTTTTCTCTTTTATCAATTTGTCCAGGTTGCTTAATCGGTCCACTTTCTTGGCAATTTCACAACCACGAACCACGAAGGACCAAAATCGAGGTGTTAACTTTCTATTCTTTATATGGTATCATTTGTTTAACAATTTAACTACTTAAGTTATGTTGCCTCGATCACAACCATCGGGTGCTCAAAATAGGAAAAGAAAGAAAAGGCAAGAAGAAATTGTTCAATCTTTGCAAGGATCTTTAAATAAGTTTATTGTTAGACAACCAAATGTTTCTGAAAATACTAGTGATAAAAATGAATATGCGTGTGATGCAAATGCTTGTGATGCAAATGCTTGTGATACAAATGCTTTTGATGCAAATGCTTTTGATGCAAATGCTTTTGATGCAAATGCTTGCGATGCAAATGCTTGCGATGCAAATGCTTGCGATGCAAATGCTTGCGATGCAAATGCTTGCGCTTCTAGTGATGTTCGTTTGAATATATTTGATCCAAGAATTTGGGATATGTTAAATTCTAAAATGAAATATTTGCTTGTTGAAAAAGGGCCTATTAGGGAAACTAACATCAATTTCCCTAGAGATAATATAGATAGACGCTTCTCTGATGAATTTTATGTTCGTAAGTTAGCAATGGTGATTGTCATGATAGAAAGTGGTTAGTTTATTCAAAAGAGCTAGATAAAGTCTTTTGTTTTTGTTGCAAACTTTTCAAAGAAGGCCGGTCAAAAAGCCAATTAGCAAGTGTTGTATTAAGTGATTGGAAACATCTTGGTCAACGATTAAGCGCTCATGAAAATAGCATTGAGCATATGACTAGCTTGGGAATTTGGTCCGAATTGCGATTGAGATTGAGTAAAAAATGAAACACTTGATAAAGAGCTACAAGATTTAATAAAAAAAGATATTGATCATTGGAAAGAAGTTTTGGTTAGAATAATTGTTGTTGTTAAATGTCTAGCAAAGAATAATATAGCTTTTTGTGGGAAAAATGAAAAACTTTTTGAAGAATCTAATGGTAACTTCTTGGGCTTAATTGAAATGATTGCTAAGTTTGATCCGGTTATAAAACAACACTTTCAGCGTATCAAAGAAAAAAAAAACTCATTATCATTATCTTAGCCACAAAATTCAAAATGAATTGATTGACATGATGGCATCTAATGTTAAGAGTGCAATCATTAAAAAGATCAAAGAGGCAAAATATTTTTCAGTTATTCTTGATTGTACTCTGGATGCAAGTCATCAAGAACAAATGACTTTGATTTTAAGATGTGTTGACATGTCTAGCTCTCCTATACAAGTAGAAGAGTTCTTTTTAGAGTTTTTGGTGGTAGAAGATACATCTAGTTTAGGACTTTTTAATGTATTACAAGATGTTTTGAAATCACTTGATTTGGATATCAATTAT
>NC_037537.1:710855-732767 GCF_001531365.2 Cynara cardunculus var. scolymus | reverse complement strand
AGTGTGTAGGGAAGCCGAGTCTTTGGTTAATGGTGAGCTTTCAAGTTTTGAGTTTATTGTAAGTTTGGTTATTTGGCATGAAATTCTGTATAGAATTAATTTAGTKAGCAAGAAGTTACAGTCTAAAGATATGCTTCTTGATGTTGCAATACAAAATCTAAAGGGATTAGTTGAATATTTTGAAAAATATAGGGAAAATGGGTTTACATGTGCCATTCGTGAAGCTAAAGAGATTGCAAGTAATATTGAAATTGAACCTGAGTTTGCTGTAAAACATTTTTTTCTCAAGGAAAAAACAATTTGATGAAATTCCAAATATGGAGAGAGAACAACAATCCGCTCAAGAGACATTTAGAACTGATTATTTTCTTGCTTTAGTTGATATGGCTCTTTTGCAGTTACGAACCAGATTTGAACAAATGCAAGAATTTGAATCTATGTTTGGTTTCTTGTTAGATGGGCGAAATTTGGTTACTTTACATGATGACGAGTTAAAAAAATGTTGTTTGAACCTTGAACTTGCTTTAACAAATGGYAATGATTCTGATATTGATGGCGAATATTTGTTTATGGAGTTACAAGTTTTGCAGGGAATGCTACCAGAAGAGGCATCTAAAAGTAGCAATTCTTGGACATCAATACAAATTATGGAGTTCGCAAAGAAAATGGAGATGTTTCCACATATCTAGCTCTTTTGAATAAACTAACCACTTTCTATCATGACAATCACCATTGCGTAACTTACGAACATAAAATTCATCAGAGAAGCGTCTACCTATATTATCTCTGGGGAAATTGATGTTAGTTTCCCTAATAGGCCCTTTTTCAACAAGCAAATCTTTCATTTTAGAATTTAACATATCCCAAATTCTTGGATCAAATATATTCAAACGAACATCACTAGAAGCATCAAAAGCATTTGTATCACAAGCATTTGCATCACACGCATTTGCATCACACGCATTTGTACACAAGCATTTGCATCAAAAGCATTTGTATCACAAGTATTTGCATCAAAAGCATTTGTATCACAAGCATTTGCATCAAAAGCATTTGTATCACAAGCATTTGTATCACAAGCATTTGCATCACAAGCATTTGTATCACACGCATTTTCATTTTTATCACTAGTATTTTCAGAAACATTTGGTTGTCTAACAATAAACTTATTTAAAGATCCTTGCAAAGATTGAGCAATTTCTTCTTGCCTTTTCTTTCTTTTCCTATTTTGAGCACCCGATGGTTGTGATCGAGGCAACATAACTTAAGTAGTTAAATTGTTAAACAAATGATACCATATAAATAGAAAGATAACACCTGGATTTGGTCCTTCGTGGTTCGTGATTGTGAAATTGCCAAGAAAGTGGACCGATTAAGCAACCTGGACAAATTGATAAAAGAGAAAACAATCAAACATAAGCATCAATTTCACAATCACAGTCCTAATTTCTAAAGAGTAAACATCCCTAATTTCTAAAGAGGAAGTGAAAGTGACCAAATTCATAGCTTATGTTCATTATTATGTTTTGCAATCAAGAATTAGAAAATTAAAACATAAAATAACTTAATAAGTAAAGTAAATAAGTAATAAAAATATAAAATAAGTTAATAACCCTAACTCTAAGTTAAGTTTCATAGACCTCACAAGTCACAACAACAGCAGTAGGTGCAGTACTCAGGAGTCTGTTTCTAGAGAGTAGAGAGCGACGAGAGACGGAGAGAGTGACAGAGGCACAGAGCCGCAAGCCCGTAGAGAGCGACGAGTCACGAGAGAGTAGAGACGCCGGCAGCCGACACGCAGCCGCAGACCGACGGGCGACGGGCGATGGCAGTCGGCTAGTCGGGACGGAGTCTGAGTCAATAGTCGAGACTCGAACTCGAGAGAGGCAGTCACTAGTAGTCAGGCAGAGAGAGAGCGAGAGCGTTGTTTGCGTTTGCGATTGCGATTGCGATTGAGAGTGAGTCGGTGAGAGCGTTTGCCATTGCCGTTTGCGATTGAGAGTGAATTAGCTGTGAGCGAGGTAGGCCGTAGGCAAGGCGAGCAAGAGTCGATGATGGATGCATGGACTGCCGGCTGGACTTACGGTAATTCTTTTTTTGGCCCAAATGAAACTGAACCTATATAATACATTGGGCTTTAAAAATTTTGATGCCCTTAGACCAGGTGCTGCCCTGGGCCGTCACCCCTGGGCCTATGGCAAGGGCCGGCCCTGATTGACCGTACCAGTCACCGTAGCATCTGCGGAAAGAAGCTTTTCAAAGTTAAAAGTTGTTGAAGTCATATCTACGGTCTACCATGAGTCAAGAAAGATTGAACGGGTTAGCGATCTTGAGTATTGAGAGTATGTTTTTAGCTAATATTAGTTATGACGATGTGATAGATATTTTTGCTCGCAAGAAGACATCGTTTTAGGTGAATGGTGATGTACTTTATATTTTGTTACACGGGTTTTGGTTTATGTCCCCCCCCCCCTCGTTACATCATTTTTGTTATATATAAGGGGCATTTTTTGAAATTTTCTTCCGTGGGCATCCAAAATCTCAGGGCCGGCCCTGCAACTCATATAATGTGGATACTTCCACCAGTTGTGAATCTCTATTGCAATATAAATTACAGTACACCTCCATGCTATGACTCTTAAGACGTTCAATCAATCCTCTTTGCAGTATCCACATTGTCTGAATATTCAATCAATTACATTGTACTAACCCTAAAATATAACGTCTGAATGTGTCATTACAACCGATGAACCGGATGAAGAATTTGACATTTTTCCGAGTTCTAAGCATTGCGACGAGTTAAGGATGAACTTCTTCCGAGTATCAGCGAAATACCCTTTTGCTAGCTTACCTAAAAGGTACATCAAAGCTATGTCTTTTATCACTCTCGAATAAACAGTAAAGAAGTCAAGTGTAGGTGAAACGAACATCCTTTCAAAACTTAAAATGAGCACCGTTTCCCTTCTGAGGTCAACAGACTAACTTTTATCTTCAAATAGACGTGAATCATGTAAACTTTCCCTGCAATTTTGATTAAGGTAGACATTGAAACTTGTAACCAACATTGCAACCAGAAAAAATGTTGGTATCAAGTTTGGTAGAAAATGCATATAATTTACTTCTACATCCACATCTATGTCTCAATCTGTTACGTGCTTTGTAGAATTTTCATACAGGTTGTGTACAAATAAATATAGAATACGACCTAGCCAGTAGCACATATGTGCTCTTAATGTGTGTTTGAAAAATATACAGGGGGAAAGGAAAGGAGATGGAGTACCGCATAGAATTGGGAGAAGAAGGAGTTGAAGTAACAGCTAGAGAGGCCGCTGAATCAGATGAGAATGCTCTGCTACTGTTTTTCTTATGAAAATTGAAGTCGGAATTCCAAATTGAGCAGCAAAAACTGGTGCTTTTGTGACGGTGGCTGGTGGCCGCTGCTAGTGTTCGTAGCATTGAAACAGGAGCAAGAATGAAGCTCCGGCAGTTGGGAACCATCGCCATTTCTGAAGGACTGACTGTGTGCAGTTGAAAAGGGGTTGAAGATGATATAAGAAATATGGGCCTAGCCAATGGACTTCATGCTTTTGCTTAACAAGGCCCATTTAGAAAAATATGATATGGGCCTTACCCAATACAAGTATGGGCTTTACCATTGACATTTTCTAAAGTAGGGGCAAAAATAGCCTATTTGCTCTAAATAATTTGAGTAAATTAGACAGTAGAGATGGGTTAAATGTAGTGATGGGAAAAAACCGGTCTCGAGTCGGGTTGGCCCGGTCCCAACCAGTCTCAAGTTTTCACATAATCGGCCATAACTGGTCCTGGTCGAAAACGTTGAACTCGGTCAAGCTTTATTGTAACCGGTTATGGGCTGCCGGTCCCGGTCATTAAAAAATATATTTTTGTTTTTATTTTTTAATGATATATATATTTTAATAAATTATAAAATTTGTAATTAGGTCACTAAAATACACTTTAAAAATGCGTTTTATTACATTGTCTTACAAAATATAGCGAGAAACCGATAATTGTGAACGTTTTTTTGCGTTTTTTGCGAATCGAGAACTTGATATGTAAATCCCTCAACCAAGACACTTATATATAGTGTTTAGAGAGCAAAAAAAACAAAAAAAGGGCCAAAAACGGCTAGTTTTTTTAAAAATAACGGCTACATTTATATATATATATATATATATATAGCTACATTTTTTTAAAAATCGGGCCGGGTCGGGCCAGTCCATAACCGGTCCCGGTCCCGCGAAACACCCCAAATCCATAACTAGTCTCAGATTTTGGTCCTATAACCGGTCTTTAACGGTCCCGGGCCAGTTTGGCCATCACTAGTTAAATGGGCATATCCCGGCTCGGAACCAGCGTAAGATCGAGACCGTAAGGATTGGTTATTGATCGTTAGCCCCGACCCTGTTATGATATTGAGCATAAAACATAGCCCCGGCCCAAGACCAGTTATGGGACTGGGACCGGTTGCAACCAAGTCTAAATTTTTAAAAAAGTTGCCGTTTTTTACCCGTATTTTAAGTTTTTGGTCGTTTTTATCCCTTTTTAACCCATATGAACTATATATAAGTCATATGGTGTATGTGAAAAGATACCAAACTAACAAACACAGAAAAAACGTTCACAATTTTTGCTATGATTTGTGATTGTGGCTCGTGCTTGATATTGGTTTTTTAACAACTCCTACTTGAGTTCTATTCCTCTCGTTTTTGTGTTATTACTTAGAAGATGGTTTCTTATGTTACCGGAGTACCTGTGACGTTTGATGATTCAGCCAACGATCCTATTGCCCAAGTTCTCGTCAAACACGAACGAAATTCCGAGATTTGAAATTCACAGAGGGAGTCGAAGAAAATTCAATTTGAGACGTCACACTGAAAATACGTTCAGGGTTGAAGTCGAAAGAAGGTGATTTGAATCAACCTGTACATGATAGAAAAGGTGGAATATGAGCATTCGATGCAAATTTGAACAGGGAAAATGACAACATAATGTGTCATTGAGTATAGTTGTCGTAATTTCGAATGTCGATGATTTTGAAAGTATTGGAATGGTGGAAACAAAAGCAATCGTAATTTCCAGTTTTGGACGCCATGACCTGTAATATACTAACAATCCAAGTTAGTATCATAGCTTTGAAATCTGTTTTTCTCTTAGTGGAGCTAGCTTTGTTAAGATAGGAACCCATAACGCAATGAAATGCAAATTACAAGGACGTTTGATGTACTTATTTTGAAAGATGAACTATATCCAGATTTTGAGTATACCACAGAGCCTGCGATGCGATCTACTCAAAGAATTTTGACTGGCATTAGTCTGGTCAAAGTGGGTCGGGACCAGTAAAGACTGACAATGGCTCGACATTTCGAGACTGATTACGAATTTAACGGATATTCAAGGTCTGGCCCGAGACTCGTTACAAGGCCTCGACCGGTTATGCATAAAACCAATTTTTCATGTTTTTACAAATTATAATACAAGTTTTTAAAGATTTTTTTTAAAGTTTTCTAAGTTGTTTTTCAAGTAAATATAATATTTAAATTGTATTTGAATCCTCAATTTCAAAAGTAACAATTATAAAAAACTTATAGAAACATTCACCTCACCAAACATTTAAAGGTGTGCATTTACCAAACGCTTACTCAGGTAAACGAACACCAAGTCAAATTACCTTACTGGATAAGTATGATAAGGGAAAGTGCCAAGAATCTTACCCGGTAAGAGTGAGACAAGGACCAATAGTCTTACCCAATAAGTGAGGGCGACGACTCTTACCACGGTAAGAGCTTACAGAGTAAACTGTTGCATACAATGCCGTTTTGGTGGATTAAAATCTTACCCGGTAAGTAAATAATAGTGTTAAATTTTACCGGTAAACGCTTACCGGGTAAGTATTTGGTAAACGAACCATTAGTCTTTTTGTCTCATGTTCTTTTGCATATTAATGTTTTTGTCCCGAAATAAATCTTCACGACAAAAATGTCGCATATTTTAGAAATGTGTAACCGTTACATTTTTTTAATTAACTAAATAATACTTTTCCCATGATAATAAAAAGATAAATTCTCTCTCTTTCATGATTAAGGGTAAAAAGGGACATTTATTTTGCAACAAACTAAAATAAAAATATGACATTTTTTTATTAACATGTATATCCAACCCGTTATGCGAGCCGACTAATCCCAGGGCGGCCACCTGCTTTACAGATTGTCTGGAGTCACCGCATTTCAAGGACGGACCTAGAAAATTTTTCATACGGTGGCACCATATAATTAATATAATATAATATATATCTAAAAATAATTACAAAAAATATGGTTTTTTTAGTACCGATAAACAACTCCTAAACTTGTACCCGACGCGTCTTCATCTTTTGAAAACGGTCAATATATACCCAAAAATAATTACAAAAAATATGTTGAGAAAGAACTCCTAAATTTGTCATCGGCGTGTCTTCATCTTTTGGAAACGATCGATGACATCTTCGTTTTTAACATTACTAAGGGCTTCCTTTTCTATGGCGCAAATGAGGGCAGAATTCAAAAAATCATCACCAATTCGATTACGTAAATCTGTCTTGACAAGCTTCATCGCCGAAAAGCATCTTTCAACCGTAGCAGTTGCAACAGGCAAAAACCAGTGTTAGTTTCAATAACCGGTAGACTAAAGGATGAGAAAGATGCTTTCTTGTTGCCACCATTAATCTGGCAAGGTCGGCAATACCGTTTAAGTTGACAAATCTGACATCATTATAAACAGAATGATAGTAGAGCATTCTCCAACAAATGGTAAAGCATTCTCCAACAAATATCTACAAACTTCAATGGAAGCATTCAATCGCATGTGGTACTCGGTCTTCATGAGTTATGTTTGTTTACAAAGGGCAACAGCAATTGATTGGTTTTGGTTAACCAAATCTTCACATTTTTTAAGTGCTTTACGGTGAAAACTATTAACCTCACCCTCATGAAGCGTAAGTCTATCTTTTTTACTCCAACTATTAAATCCTTCCGCCACAAATGCATCTATCCCATGATTCCCACCTTGGTCTCTAAACAAGTAACAAGGCAAACAATATGCTCTATCTACTTTTACACTGTATTCCAACCACTGAAATTGATCAGACCAAGAAACAACAAACCGTCTTCCTTTAGCCCATATAACTTTGGTTGGAAAGATGTGACCTCGTGGTTGACAATGACCCCTTACCAAGTATTTTCGTCTAATTTCATCTCTTTGATTTGGGTTATAAGTTATAATTTTGGGTCTTTTGGATGGATCATCGTTAACATCAATCACATTGTTGGATGCATCATTATTACCGGTTGATGATGAAGCTTTTCGTTTCAAATATTTTCCCATAATGAATGACTTATGTAAATCTAAGTAATGAAAACAATAATAAGTAATCAGTAATGAGTAATGTAAATTAGTAAATCTAATCAACATATGAAACCTAAACATCATGTCATCATCAACTAAACTAAGTAATCAACTAATAAATTGATCAATTTCACAATTGTAACAATCAAGTAAGTAATCACTAATCAAGTAAGTACTAAGTAATCAACTAAAAGTCTAAGATCAATTTGTATTTTGTATTTTCAAGAGTTAATTAAGTAATCATTAATCAAGTAAAATAGTAAATAATCAACTAAACAGTAAACAAAATGATCAATTTGTATACCTAAATCGAATAAGTGATTGATTCTGAGTCACAGAGTCAGTACCGAGTGGCGAGTTCCAAAATCGAATCGATTCGATTCTCTTCTCGTTCTCGTTGCGACGCTGTCCCTGGTGGCCCGCCTGGTTGTCGCCTGTCGGCTTGTCGCAATGTCGCTCACGCCTCAAGCTCTCACTCGCTCAAGAGCCTTCGTCGTCGCGTCGCTCACGCACGGTCGCACAGGTGATCGATTTAGGGCTTTAGTTAGGAATTAGGCCTTACTCCTTAGGGCTTTAAGCATACTGCAGTCCAATGGACCATTAGATTTTATTTGGGCTTACTTATCCTTATTGATTAATCTATTTTGTTTGGGCTTTACAGTTTTGTAATTTGGAGATATTAATTGGGCTTTTGCATTTTATTTGGGCTTTATTTTGTTTGGGTTTTTGTTGCACTGTTAAAATTTCAGGAAAAATACGGTAGCACCATTAACAAACCTAAAAATTTTATCCTTCGGAGGCGAAATAATACGGTGGCACGTGCCACCCATGCCGACACTACATGTCCGCCCCTGCCGCATTTGAACCTTCGTGGCCACACGGGGATTTTTATTTCTCCTTGGATTTGAACCTGGAACCTCGTGGTACTTTTGACCTTTGGAGTCAAGCTCAAACCAATCAGACACCTCCCTTGTGGTTAAATATGACATCTATTTTAGGAAACAAGAAGTAACATTCTTGGTGTCTTAAAAGATCTTATATTTATAGAGTATTCTGCATATTAGTTATTAGAGCTCAAAAGCTTATTGTATTTAAACGTGTTATCAATTGGTTATGCATAATTCAAACACGAGGCATTCTCTGCAATCGTTTCATGCCTTCGGTTACTCTGACATCTTTGTCTTCGAACATCTTTACAAACATTTCATGTTGTTTTCCATGGCAGACTCCATTTGCATGACACTAGCCAACATTTCACTCTAAGGGTTCACCTCGGGTTGGAGGAGGCGAATGTCACCCTCGATACATGATCCACTCTACCGCCCAACGATGACGAAAATGTCGGGGGGGGGGGGGGGTAGTGCATTGTTTTTGGCTCCCCTTGTGTGATCTGGGGCCATCACACTCGTTTCTTGGTCCCTCTTCTTGGACTGGCGGTCTACTCCACGTATTAACCATCTCAGACTGTCATACAAGAGAACAAACATATGAGCTTTCACTAATATAAGAATAACAACTGAATCGTACTATTACATGCAACAGTCGTCGCAATAATGGTAGGGTCAAGCATGCTCACGTAACAATATATTCATAACAATGTTAGCTACATGAAATTTTGAATATATTATACCATAAGAATTCTCGTTACCATCATCACAACTCTTAATTAGTGCATTTCCATCGACTCTACAACTCTCTTATCTTAAGAGTTCTATCCACACCTCACAAATCGTCACTTAAAGTTTCAGCTTAAATCTAGGCATCTTAAGTTCATACCTAGTTTACTTAAACTAGAGCTATAATACTAACTTGTAACGCCCCTAAAATAGGAGAGAATTTAAATTGTACGATATGACGAAAACTTAACTAAATAAAATCACCCAAAAGGGGGAAATGTATAAGAGTTTATATCAAAGGAATGGACGGTAGCTAACAACCTACTAATCTAAACTAAATCGCTTCTAGATTTAGATTACGATCGTGTGTCACTATAATCTCCAAAAAAGTCTATTATAACACAACTCCAATTGTCCTCCAAAAGATGATGTCCCAAAAATGACTCTTCATCAATCAGCACTCCACTCAAGCATTAGTGGGCCCGCAACCTTAAGATCCTGATATACATATTATTTAAAAAAGTGTTAGGTTGACGCCTAGTGAGTTCAAACAGTTAAAGAATAAAGCTATAAAACATTAAAACCGAAAACATAGCTTTAATCGAGTTAATTAGACCATTAGCACCATTCTCGCCCTTGGAAGGGCACACTACATCTTAAGATGATTTACCATTGATAGTGACGGAACAACAAAAGTAAGTCACATATCCATGTTATATAAGCATCACTTACGGATTGACATTCAGTAAGATCAACCACTCAGGTCTATAGTTTAATGATTTAACAAGCTCAACTACTTAAAGTCTATTGCATGTAGAGTCACCGAGTTCAACCACACTAGGTCTATAGCTTGAGATCTCCAAAAATCCTAGTTAAGCTCGTTCACTAGAAATTACATCATATTGGTCAATAACCGATGCCCGATTCCAAGAGTCCACATCATGTTGCCTATGGTTACAACTAGGGAATATCATCTCATTCGTACCAAATAAAACCGACTTCTATGTCTATAGATATATCTATATATATAATCTTCTAGATATACCAAACCATATCCAACACATGAACATCTGCGTATAAATAATCATCAAGTGGGTAAAATCCCCATTTTATCAAAATCCCAAGATAAGACCACTTCTAAAATGTTTCTAAACCATGCCACATCTTCTTCCATTGTTTCTACCCTCTGGCCGACAACGTCAATTTTGGGAGGCACCATGGTTGTTCAGGAGAAGATGGCTCTGATACCAATTTGTTATAAATCAACAATTTTGAACCAAAGACAAGGAAGCAAGAAATCGTATCGATACTGTAATGGAAACTTACAAACAAGAATCAACAGGGCTACTACTATATGTAAAACAGATTGGTGGGTGTATATCATGCACTACCAAATCATAGAAGTATTGAACATTAACCAAATCATTGAACACTACCAACTCGTTGAACATAGTTGCATAAACCGAATCAAACCAAGTAGATTGAACCATGGTTCTAAATAACTCGTTATGGAGCGTTATGGCATCAAGGTTTGGGTTTGCCACCATGTTAACCCCTATGGCTCCACTCTAAGACTTGGCTTCTATTGTAACTCGTTATGGCGTGTTACGACATGTTATGGTGTGTTACAACGCGTTATTTTGTAAGGTAAACTAGCATTTGCTGACTAATTTAAAAATGGGATAACATGCTCGACAACAAAAACTAGAGCAAACATATAATAAGAAAAATTCCTGATTAATGACCCATTTTGATCTAAGGAAAGAATACACCTAAATTCAATTGTTAAATTCAAATGAATATAATTCGAGGGATAAATGATAATTATGTACGTGACTTAAGACTTAAATAAACATAACAACTAAAAGCCTTTAATAGGAACATACTCTCATTCCCATAAATGAATAGTCGAACACGAATTCTTTGAAAATCGAAGAAAGTAGTGAATTGAGATTCAATAGATTTGGTCCCGACTTTGCACCCTTGATATCATTTTTATAAGCTCTATATATTTGGTATCAATGATTCTTCTTTGTTTTATAGTTTTATTACTATTCAAAACACTAACACACACGTGTGTTTGTGTTTGTGTGTGTGTATTGCCGCCCTAGGGCACGCCTTGAAAAACGTCACGGCCTCGTTGCAACTTGTAAGGCTTGAGGATTGACCTCGCCGACACGTCATGCCTCACATCAATTAAAACCTTGGATTGAACATGAAATGCATCATAGCACATTGAACATCAAGTTTACACCACCATTACCATGTTCTAGCAGATTGAACATGAAAATATGTTTCCTACCCCATTATTTACACCAACATAATGAACATAGAGGTGAGAACAACCATATGTGAAATAAAAACCCCTTATTCACACCAACACAGAGTTGAAGTAGATCAGAGGGTTGCACATCTTCAATATTGAACATACAGTTGAAAGAAGGGATGCAAGAGCAGAGGGTAGGGTTTTACCTTCTCAAGCAGCAAAGGCTGAACCTGGTGGTAGGGCAGCAATGTGATATTGTGGTGTGGCGGTGTGTTATGATAATAGTGGTGCAACAGTAACAGAGGCAAGAGGAACGAGGGAGTTGAGAGAATGAAGAGGCGAGAGAAAGGAGAAAGGTGAGGGAAAGGGTGGACAGTCGACATCTAAATCGTACACAGGTTGGATTGGTAATGGAGCAAACCAGATGTATTTAGTCATTCATAGGCTTTAAAAAGATGCCGCCAAACAAGATTACATGTGACTGAATCAAACATTTGCCTCTTAATGAAATCATTAAGAGGTAAACAAACACACCCTCAATCGAGTTATCAAATGATAATTATCTCCTCGTAGGAGAGTTACGGATGCTCCCATATCTATATGGACAAAAACTATTTGGATCTATTGATGGTTCTATTTACCCACCCAATAAACAACTTTAACATGGAACAACAGATCTTGAATTTCTCAATAGGTTTCAGTAAGATCAGAGATTGTCATGAATTCTCATCCCTTCTTTGTCGAGTCGACTATTGGACAGTTCATCGTTGTACGTCATCAGCATCATGATATGCGACAGAAAAACTCTTCAATGCCAAAACTCTTCAACAAGTGCAATCATGCTAAGTGCAATTAATATATAAATATTATTACTCAACATACCACTAAATGCTCCCTCCATAGTTTCCCTCCTACATCTCATTCAATTGGAAGGAGGGGATGTGAAATGATAAAGTGGCTATAATTCCTTCCTCCCACCAATGTAAGATTTCATCGGTAATTTAAGCAACCTAAAGCCATGGAGGCAAGAGTGACATCCCTGGTAGTTCCGGTTATGTAAACACTTTACATAACCCAAAATTGAAGAAGTCGATACAAACATTTAAAAGGGAAGTCATATGCATTAGTAGCTTCGTCAAGGCAAAATGGTCAGTTCTACATTTTTTTGCCGAAAATCACTTAATGTCACAAAACTTAGGCCTAAATGCAATTTTTCGTGCAACTTTGAACTTTTAAAGTTCATAAGCCCATTGCCGATTGGATCTATATGGTTCATGGCCTGAATAGTGTTATACTCCAGAATTATAAATTATAGCTCCTAATACCACTAATTTTGATCCAAAGTTTCTCTTATTATATCATTATCAATGATTTTTTAGAAATTTGATTATAGTCAAGCAATTTGTTAAAGTATACATGAAATAGAGTTACGGTTTTCATGGACAGAGGGAGTACAAACTTATTACTCGGTAAAAGTGCCTTTAGATATACTGTAAGCTCATATTAACTTAACTTCGTTATCTAATTTAATCAGTATTATGACTAGGGATATGCATAAGTCAATTTAGCTAACAAATACCAATAAACCTGATTAGAACAACCAACAACAAATAGTCAGTTCTTATATTTTGGGTTTCAGTCCATTCACGTCCAAAAACCGGTTAAACTAATTAAAACTGAAACCTGATCGATATTGGTTGTCTTAACTTGAACAAAAATTTCGATTGGCATATGCATGTATAGTTCGACCGTCATGGTCCAGGAAGCATTTGCATGTCTTAGATTATGTAAATAAGACATTATAAGAACTCCAACATTTAAAATAATACTCCCTCCGTCCCAAAATAAGTGTCCACAATAGAAATGGCACACAATTTTACGTATTACACTTTTTAGGTAACCAAAAGACAACTTTACCCTTAATTAATTTATCTCTCTCTTCAAAACTCTTATATATTTTCTAAGGGTAGATTTGAGAATTTACTCATCTATTTTTTAAACTAGACACATATTCAGGGTCAAACATAATTAGAAATATAGACATTTTAGCAACGGAGTGAGTCATAATAAATTTGTAAAATGAAAAAAAAAGATCAACATCTAAAAAAAATTAGAAGTTAGAAGAACACGGACCTCAAGCTTCCTGTAAAGAAGAATCTGCCCAACAAAGCTCCATCAGTTACCCCATAAACCAAATCCTAGACTTTGCTATTGAGTCCACCAAGGAGCTCCAGCCTCATAGAAGTGCTCACCTTCATCCCATGAAATTTGACAAGCTTGAAGGCCAATAGCCACACCAGGTTCCTTCCCATGTTTTCCAGCCCATTCTTCGATGCCACATTCTCTATCGACTTCACTTTCAAATTGTTTTTTGTACTTCCCAAAAGGGTTTAGCCCGGGACTGGCTAGCTCAGCTATTGCAGCTGGCATATACATCGAGTCACCCACTATTGGTGCACCACAGGCAGCCAATTGAGCTCGAATCTGTGCGATGAAATGTCATAAATGGATATTAATGTTTTTATTTTGTAAGAGGGGGAGTATGATTCATGTTACTAAATCAATTTTAGTTTGCAGACCGAACTCTCCATCCCATGAAATTGCAACCTTTGACTAGACACATAGTTCAATAGAAGTGTTTGATCGTGATCAGATGTCTAAAATACCATTGGATGATGACAAATAGACAAGACATGCGACTTTGGCTTGAAATTTTGAAGATGAAAAGATGGCTTTTGATCAATTTATGAGGCATCTCCAAGTCCACTATTGCAGTTTTCAAGATACATTATTCAAGCATCAGGTGTAAGAGTGACATGTAATACTCATAAATTTGAGAAAGAAGTACACCAGAATGATGAAGCATATTTCATACAGAATGTTTCTATAACTATATCCTTGATTTAGCATCAGAGAAAGGGAGCAAAAACCCATGAGATCTATCATGTACCTGGTGAGTACGGCCAGTCAAGAGGTTGATTTTGCACTCATATGCAAACTCTTTATTAGGCCAATTAAAATCCTCAATTCCATACTCTTTTTGAAGTAAAGCATTTGGCCAGGGAACTTTCCTGCATTCCAGAACCTCAAGTTGGCAAAGGTTCCATTCCTCAATGAAGTCTGCATGTTTGAAGGATAGGTGACATGTTTAATTGATCATTAGTGTTGAACAAAAGTTAAGAAAGCTAAAAAAAATTTAAATTTATGCATCCAAAGTATTCCCTCTGTTCTAAAAATGTTAGTCCTTTTAAGGTTCTGGCACACTCGTTTTGGAGAAATTCACACTAACTTTTAAATAATCCTAAATTTTCTTGCAATTTACCATCCTATATCATATGGATCGATAGTTTGCAAAGGCTGTAATGCTTATTGGTTGCTCATAGAATGAAAACATAAGAGATAGAAAGGTAGATAGGAATATTTTAGGAAAATTATTATATGATTTCTTGTAGATTAGCTGCATGACTAAAGAAAAGTGAAGGCATCAATTTGCAACATATCAAAATCTGTTTACCATGAAGAAAATGGTTTTAGGCAATCAATTTCATGTTCAATAAAATGTAAAAGGTTTTTTAAAAATTGAAAACACTAGACTTGGTTTTATGATCTTCATTTTATGATTTTCAAAATTTTTTAAACAGGTTTTCTATGATGTATTTTGACCTTTGGACTTGAACAAGGTTTAGATTTCAAGCCTCTTTAAACACATTTTCTCTATTTGCTTGTATTGAAATTAATTCACGAAAACTTCCAAATGTGTCTACGTTTTAGCAAACACAGAAACTAGATCACTGCTTAGATGACAAAATTTCATCAACAAATATAGAAAATTTAACGGTTGGAAAACAAGATCTATGAAATTCTATAGTGACTAACATTTTGGAGCAGAGGGAATAGTCGATTTATTATTCCATACAAGAAAATCATAGAACTAGGATATGCAATTCATTCACTTGCAACCCTAATAAATTATGCATTGACATTCTTTGACTAGAGTTATTCCGAAACGGAAAGTCAATGGCAGGTCAAAGTTCAGATTAACTTTGTTGCCAATTCCATGCCCTCTCCGAAGTTTGTAATTACACAAATATCATTAAGAATTTCAAAAGGAGAAAAGAAAATTGAATGAAGATGGCAATGTTTACCATTGGAAATAATTTTTGGAGCCCTACGAAATGGTCGCATGTAATGGGTCATGACTCCACATGGCACATACGCAGCAGCAAGTGCAAGATAAAGCTTCTTCACTTGTTTCTCCTGGTCGAGAAAATAAATAAATATAAAGTTGTCGCTTAGAAGTGTAAAGGGCCTAGTCAAGAATAAATATTACAAATATTAATAGAGAAACTATTTACATACCCTGATCTTTCTATGAAAAACTGAACAGTAGTCCTTAGTTCTAGCTAGAACAACACTGAAAAACAAGATGAGATTAGCCGTCTTCTCATTAACACAAGAAAGTACAAATAGCCAATGATTCGAGTTAAACTTGAGAGAATACCAGCCTTCTGTGCAATTATCAATTTGATGAGTAGTCGTTAATGGAGTAGTTAACTCCAAGGCACGAGTAGCAAAGGTTGCACAAGTTTCTTCAATGTTGTCTGTAGTTCCACCAACCTAAAAAACAAGGGAACTGAGTGACACAGTGAAATCCATTCTCCATTTTCAAGTAAATGGGACCCAAAATCACATTTTCATTTTTAGTCAAACCATATAAATGAGAGTAGCAAAACGAAAGTGGTAAACGGCAATAGCTGAAGAAGCCAAAATGAACCAAAAACTCAGAAATGCGTGTAAACATGGATATATTTTGATTTTACTGGAAATTTGGCATAAGGTTGTGCAAATTATAAGATAAGATCAAGATGAACAAATGATTCACATACTGATGTCCCAGCAGGCTTGTTGAGAACCACATAGGACTCTGTCACAGCAATTATTCTGGATCTCCAGTCAATTTCATAACATCTGGCAAAGAATTAATGCATTCATAATGATCAGAATTGTCAAAAAGTAAGTGTTCCCAATATGCTCTTTTAAGAGTTTATCCCACGTCCCAATAAAAGAAAAGAAGAGCCGAATACTTTGATTACTTCTTATCTTGTCTGATTGTAACTTCCATTATCATTGGGGTTAATTACCAAAAAGATCAACCTACTTCTGCAATTTTCGCACATGACAGATACTGTTTTTAACCCGATTTTCCAAAAGAACACTGTGATGATAGAACTCCTACATGGCATACCATGATACACGTTTATCATGCCAAATAATTATACTAAATACAAAAACCAAATCACATGGCATTACATGTCAACTTACTTAAAAGAGATGAATTAATTGAAAATGTGTAGAAATCATGTTAAAAATATACTTTCTGAAAGAAGGTTTCGACACTTGTACCTTAAATCATGTTAAAAAAAATACTTTTTGAAAGAAGATTTGGACACTTGTACCTTAGGTTTCTTGTTTTAATTAAAGAAGAAGTTAAATCAAATAAATTTTGTATTACTTGCTTGTACATCCTGCAGTTTGAGTATCATATAAGCCAATGTATCATTTTAACTCAACTTCCAAGTTGTAAATCTTAGATTTCTTGCCAAATAAATCTTATAAAACCAATTATATTGCCACATCACATTCCCATTATAGAATTCATCAGGGTGTTGCTTATTCATTTAACGGCCTAAAAAGTAAGTACCAAACCATGCAACACAACCCCAGTATATCCCGCTCGGCAGCAGGGTCTTGGGGGTAAGATGTACACAAGCCTATGATTAGTACGTTATCAAAATGAAGAATCTCAAAAATAGGATGGTTCTTTGTGGTCATTATTGCATTTTTGCTAATCAATTAGTTGTAGATTTGGATGCAACCACGAAAGTGGATACCATGATTCTTCTGTCTATCAATAATTGCATGCATTCCAAATATTTCCATCTTTGGTCCGTTGGGGATGGAGTAACTTATTGACTAAAATATGTCTATTGTTTAACTAATTGGCGAGCTCCCACAATAGTTTTCACAATGAGAAACTAAGATTATAGGATATAGTTTTCTTTTCTAAGTACCTTGGAAATCGTTTTGGACGTACATGCACCCTCACATATGTCCCCACTTCAACAAACTCATCAATATGAGTAATCCTAAAAGTGTTTTGTGCCTCTCTCACGGTTTTTCCTTCGATTGAAGGTCGCTTTCTTAAGACTCTCGGATTAGTAAACTCTTTGTACAACTTGATTTCCTCTGGTGTGGCAGTTGAAGGAGGCTTTGGGCATACAAGGGCATAGTACACTGCTCCAAAATGAATAAGATCTGCAACGTACCTTCAAAGTTCAAGCATATTAGTCAATATAGATGCAGACCTACAATGGATCCTATGGAATCAAGTGACCTTGCTGATATTTCTGGTGTAGTTGTTGAGGTCCTGGGGGATGTGGTGGAATATCCCATCTGCCTAAGGTTCGATTCCAGGCGTACACAACATTTGTGGCCACTGTGTTTATCAGGGCTGATTTCTTGCAGTCACAATTTGCCTGGATTAGTACGGACATAGCCTGGAACCCGTCCAGAAAAAGAATTTTCTCCAAAGCAATATTGTAATAACTACTTTTAGCATGTGTACTAAACCACTCAACATCGTTTAAGTCTTCAGTTTCAAGTTTCACCCGCAAAAGGACTTTTTAGTACATGGGATTTTTTTTTATAAATTGAACAGAATTCTTATTTTATTCCAAACAAATATGTAAGGTTTTAGATACCACAATAGTTATAATTTAAACAGGGGTTAGTAAAACAAATTCTGATAGCAAAAAACTTTAGGGGTCATGAAAGGTGCTACCATATTATTTTGTTGTGCAACCGTATATATTTTGTAGCTCTGACTGATTGAACTACAATCCCAGGAAAATGAGGTGTACAGCCTCCAATTTCTTTTTTTTCTCTTCATTCGAACTATTGACTTTTGCCGTGTTGTAACAAAAACACGAATGATATATTAAATTATATTCTAATAATTATATATATTAATGATAACACAAATTGCTCTTGATAGAGTTGGTCTGCACGACTTTTCTCCCATCCCTGGCGCAGATTTGAATCACGTTTGTATCATATTCTTAGTTTTTAGCTCTTAATATCAGGTTTATCATGTTTTTGAAAAAAAAAATTGCAATAAAAGGCTCTAACAAAGGACCTCACATACAAAATGTAAAGAACTAACCAACAGACCAATGATGGGTTATGAAAAATATCCATAGCTTCGTTTCTTATAGTCAAAATGGTGCCCACCACTTGAAAAATTCTTAGGTCCATCTCTATCTGTCACTGACATGGGCTAGAATTAATTAGCACAACGGAAAATAGAACAAGAGTATGTCAACTCACAATGGTGGAAGATCCAAAGCTTTGGTAATGAAGTCAAGAACAGGTCCTCCTTCTTTAACAACTAAGTGCTCAATTTTTCTTGGTAAAACATTCTCGGCAGGGCATGGAAGCAAGCGACCATATTCCTCATGGCTTAAGAAAAAATGAGTTCAAGTGTCGAAAAACCAGTTAGCAAGCATTCCAACTTTCTATAAATAAAAAGCTTAACAAACAGCCAAAAAGTACGTCCCAACAGAATAAGAGCATCATGAAGAAATAGATATTCATAATATATCCTCACATATATAAGAACATTCCAAAAGGGTTAGAGAAGCAAAAGAAATTACCAACATCTTCCGTCAAGCCCTGAAGTAGTGAACTTCAGGAAACTCATTTCATGTTGATAAGATGATACTCAATATTTGTTATCCGCCTGCAAAGTTATGCTTGTATGCGAACTTCTGCTTGTCTGTTGATTTCTGGTGATACAGTTCGCACAACCACCCATGCGAGTTGGCCATACGATGTGAGGTTTCTGTTGCACATTGGGTTGTAGCAGGGACTTATATGCAACCTGGGGTCGCATATGAAGTCGCATGACGTGGTGTGGACAGTTTTAGCAGGCAAGTGCCAAAAAATGCCCCTTATATTTGAAGGGGTTTGAAACCTAGTCAAGCTAGGCGGCTCATCCCTATGCCGATTTTTATTAGATATAGCAAAAGTGATACAATCCAAAACCCCGTATAACGGAACATAAAATACATAGTTAATATTTGCTAAAAACTTACTCTCAATACTCAAAATTACTAACCCGTTCAATCCTTCTTGAGTCATGGCAGACGCAAATATGACTTTTACAACTTTAATTTCGAAAAGCTTCTTCCCACAGATGTTACAGTATCGAGTATGGTCAGAAAAATCCTATAAGCAAGTTCTTTGCAAACTTAATACTTTGTATGGATGTCCAAGAATTTTCTCTCTCAAATGCCTCTTCCAGTAACATACCCTTCAAAACTTGTAACTCCATAAACAAATATTGCCCATCGATATCAGAATTATCATCATTTGTTAAAAACAAGTTCAAGATCCAAAAAACATTTTTTTCAACTCATCAATCATGTAAACTAACTAACTTTCAGCCGTCAAACAAGAAGCCAAAAATAGATTCAAATTTTTTTCATTTGTTCAAATCTAGTTCGTAACTGAGAAATAGCCATATCAACTAAAACAAGAAAGTAATCAATTCTAAACGCCTCTTGAGCAGATTGTTGTTCTCTCTCGGTATTTGGAATTTCATCAAATTGTTTTTTTTTGGAAAGAAAACGTTTTAAAGCAAATCCAGGCTCAACTCTGATATTATCTTGGATAGCACATGTAAAACCATTTCCTTATATTTTTCTAAATAGACAATTAATCCCTCTAGATTTTGCATTGCAATATCAAGAAGCATATCTTTGGACTATAATTTCTTACTAACTAAATTAATTTTATATAAAACTTCATGCCAAATAACCAAACTTACAATAACTAAACTCTCATATCAATGTTTTGGTAATGCTTGTAATGATGAAAGCATTGATAATGCCTGTGATTATGAAACCATAGATGATGAAAACATTGAAAATGCTTGTGATTAGAAAATCCTCTTCTAGATGATATTTGTGTGAATATATTTGATCCAAGAGTTTGGGATGGATTAAATTCAAAAATGAAAGACTTACTTGAAGTAAAAGGGCCTATTAGAGAAACTAACATCATATTTTCAAAAGATAAAGTAGGTAGACATTTCTCTTGTGAATATTATGTTCGTAAATTAAGAAACAGTGATTGTTATGATAGATAGACATTCATTTATTCAAAAGAGCTAGATAAAGTCTTATGTTTTTGTTGTAAGCCTTTCAAAGATGGTCGATAAAACAGTCAATTAGCAAGTGAAGGTTTAGACTGTTGGAAACAACTTGGTCAAAGAATAAACATTCATGAAAATAGTCCGGAACATGTGACTAATTTAAAGTTTTGGTCAGAGTTGCGACTGAGGTTGAATAAAAATTAAACACTTAATAGAGGGTTGCAAGAATTAATAAAAAAAATATACTGGTCAGTAGAAAGAAATTCTGGTTAAAATAATTGTTGCCGTGAAATGCCTAACAGAGTATAATTTAGCTTTTCGTGGAACAAATGAAAAACTTTACGAAGAGTCTAATAGAAATTTTTTAGGCATAATTCAAATGATTGTTGAGTTTGATCCTCTTATGAAACAACATTTTCGGCTTATCAAAGACACAAAGCCTCATTAGCATTATCTTATCCACAAAATTCAAAACATGAATTGATAGAAATGTTGGCATCTGATGTAAAGAATGAAATCATTAAACAAACCAAAAAGGCAAAGTATTTTCAGTTATTCTTGATTGTACTCCGGATGCAAGCCATAAAGAACAAATGACTTTAATTATAAGATGTGTTGATGTGACAAGTTCTCCTATACAAGTCAAAAAGTTCTTTTTAGAGTTTTTGGTTGTGGAAAATACATCCGGTTTAGGACTTCTTAACGTACTACAAGATGTTCTAAAATCATTTGATTTAGATATTAATTGTGTGCGGGGACAAGGGTATGACAATGGGTCTAGTATGAAAAGGAAACATCAACATGTGCAAAAAAAATTACTTGATATAAACCCTAGAGCCTTTTATATGCCATGTAGTTGTCAATCTTAATATAGTGTTATGTGATATGACAAATTCTTGTCACAGAGCAAAAACCTTTTTTGGTACTTGTCAAACAACATACAATGTGTTCTCCAACTCTACAATGAGGGACTGTTTTATTAGAGTATATTGACGATTTTTGACTTTAAAATCTTTATCTACTACTCGTTGGGAAAGTCATATTGAAAGTGTTAAAGCTATTAAAACTCAAGTTGGCAAAATTAAAGATGTTTTAATACAATTAGCTCAAGTAAGTGAGGATGAAAAAGTTAGTAGGGATGTCGAATCTTTGGTAAATGGTGAGCTGTCAAGTTTTGGATTTATTGTAAGTTTGGTTATTTGGCATGAAGTTTCAAATAGAATCAATTTAGTTAGTAAGAAATTATAGTCCAAAGATATGCTTCTTGATATTGCAATGCAAAATCTAGAGAGATTAGTTGTCTATTTTGAAGAATATTGTAAATGGTGTGAAACCGAATTGGTATTATATAAGATGTGTATACAAGACTAGATGAGCCCTCTATTTATAGGATTAGAGAGGGACTAATAAGC
>NC_037537.1:699916-707600 GCF_001531365.2 Cynara cardunculus var. scolymus | reverse complement strand
TACAAGACTAGATGAGCCCTCTATTTATAGGATTAGAGAGGGACTAATAAGCAATAATAAATTACATACAGATCCCTAAGCTATAGCTATTTACAACTAACAAATATAAAAAAATGGATTTACATGCTATAAGTGAAGCTAAAGAAATCCTGATAATATTGGAGTTGAGCACGGATTTGCTGTAAAACATTCTTTTTCCAGAAAAAAACAATTTGATGACATTCCAAATTCCGAGAGAGAACAACAATCTACTCAAGAAACATTTAGAATTGATTAGTTTCTTGTTTTAGTTGATATGGCTCTTTCTCAATTACGGACTAGATTTGAACAAATGAAAGAATATTTGAATCTACTTTTGGCTTCTTGTTGAAAAAATGTTGCTTGAATCTTAAACTTGTTTTAACAAATGATGATGATTCTGATATCGATGGGCAGTATTTGTTTATGGAGTTACAAGTTTTGAAGAGAATGTTACCGGAAAAGGCATCCGAGAGGAAAATCCTTGGACATCCATACAAATTATGGAGTTTGCAAAGAAGATGAACATGTTTCCAGATGTCTTGCTTGCTTACAAGATTTTGCTGACCGTACCCGTCACTATAGCATCTGTAGAAAGAAGATTTTCAAAATTAAAGTTGTTGTAGTTATATCTGTAGTCTACCATGAGTCAAGAAAGGTTGAACAAGTTAGCAATTTTGAGTACTGAGAATAAGGTTTTAGCAAATATTACCTATGATAGAGTGATTGATATTTTTGCTTCAAAAAACGTAGAAGGCATCATTTTAAGTGACGTATTTTATGTTTTGCTACACGGGGTTTGGTTTATGTCAGCCCCTTTGTATAATTTTTGCTATATTTAATAAAAATCGGCATGGGGATGGGCCGTCTAGCTTGAATAGGTTCTAAAGACCTTCAAATAGTTTATTTTGTTTCTCATATGCATATACAAGGGGCATCTTTTTGGCTTTTCTCCATGGGCATCCGAACAAATTTAGTGTGAAAGATTGCATTTTTTATGGTAGTGTGGGTTAAGAAATAGTAATGAAGTTTTGAGTAATTGGTGTTAGAGGATACACCAATATTTGTTGTAATTTTTAGTTCAATTTGATAACAAAGTGTTGATTACTTGATATTAGTTTGATATCTTGATTGGGTTCTGAAATAATCCACACCAAGTGTTCGATATAACTTGTAAGTTGTCTTTATTCTTCAATTTCTACAAATAGCAACAATGCAATTGCCATTTCCATTCCCATTCTTTCGAATTCCGTAATGAGCATCGCTAGATTTTAACTACATCAAATGACCTAGCCAGTAGTAAATATATGCTCTGTGTTTAGAAAGAAAAGGAGATGGAGTACCGTATAGACTTGAGAGTAGATAGAGAAGCCTCAGAAACAGATGCGAAGGCTCTGCAATTGTTTTTCTGGTAAGAATAGATGTTGGAATCCCAAATTGAACCGCAAAATCTCGTGCCTTTGTGGCGGGGGTGGGGGATGGTGGCCACAGATATTGTTCGCTGTATTGTGGCAGGGGCGACAACAAAGCTCTGGTAGTTTGGAATCCATGGCAGTGATGAAACCGTCGCCATTTCTGAGTGATTGTGTTTTTTGGAGTGGAAGGTGGGAAGCGGATGATAATGCGAAAGGACAGTTGCCATCTTGTTACAAATGAGTAGTTTTGAATGTTGGATAAACGGTTTTATACCGGTGACAAGAATATTCTAATTTATAATCAGAAGGGTGCTTGCATAATATAGCGAGATATATCTCAATTGTAATGTTTCGTTTTATTATTTATTTATACTGATATAATATGGTTTTTAGTGATTTTGGAAAGCGATAATGTTTTTATTTTTGAATAAAATAAAAATTCAAATATACCATAAAAATTTGGAAAAAAAATTATATGTCGATATTAGTATCAAATTTAGTATTTAAAGTTCTGGTTTTTTGTTAATTTATTTAATTCAATATTTTATTTAGATTTAATAACACAATAATTTATTTATCATTTAACAATATAATTTTTATAAAAATAGTAATTAAGTATTCTGTTATAATTAATGATTATTCTAATTATATTTTAGATTTTTATATTCAAAATGAGATGTCTATCTCATATTTGATTATGTTTATCTATAGTTAGTTATACAATTTTAAAAATGAAACGTTAATAAGTTGTATTTACACACAATTTACTTATGATCTTGAATTGTAAGTAATATGCATCAACAAATGGTACTTTATGCATAAAAAATGTTTTTAAGAGTTTTTGTCAAATGATTTATGTGAACTTTGTGTTCCATAACATAATATTATTTTTAGCTTTAAAATACAATTTATATCCTTAAAATTACTTAATTAATTTAATTTACATCCCTTGTTTTTTCATTTATTGTTTTACATTTTTATCACATTAAAATTATAAAAAAAATATGTTTTTATTTTAATAAGTTACATCATTATAATCGTCTCGTCCATACCTTTAAAATGACCTCAATATTGAATATTTTTTTATATAATTATATTATTATATCAAAAAAAAATTGCATTTTATACCCTTAAAGTTACTTAATTAATTGTTTTAGATATTTTACTTTTTCATTTTTCATTCTACGTTTTTATCACATTAACATACATAATCGTATATTAACTAAAATACATTTTTATTTTAATAAGTTGCACAATTATAATCGTTTAGTCAATTTCTTTGAAATGAGTCGAATATTTAATATTTTTTATATTATTATATCATATATACTAGAAAAAATATTTTTTTTTAAATTACACTTTATACTAAAAAAAGGGTATAGAGTGTAATTTTTAGTATAAAATGTAATTTTAAAAATATTTGAAGCACTAAAATTCAAAGTCTAATGGATCAACCAAAGTTCTGAATTAAATAACCAGAGTAGCCTTAATGAAGGAGTTCAAACGACTACAACTTCGATCCCCCAATTGGAGTTTTTAAAGTTTGAAAGGGTCCTAAAATATAGCATTTTTTGAAACACCTACGTCAGTTGGTACGTATCAATCTGAAGTTTGTTCCAAGTATTCGATTTAAAGGGGAACATGATTTGTGGGTATCATTTGTTGACCGAAAAAGATTGGCAGAGGAACACGACTTTTGGCCTGAGAAGATATAGGTTCCAGCAGGTTGAGGTTTATGAAAGAATATATATTTTTTTAATAAAATATAACAGGTAAAAGACAGAATGTATTAAAAAGATGGAAAAAAAACCGTGAGCTAAATGGACCTATTTAACATATGTTAGTCTGAATGTAACACCCTCGGCTCCCAACATTTGCATATCATCACGTATTTCATATAACAAGAAATACAACTTTACTTTACACATACGAACCCAAATGTACAAAAACTACATTATAAAAGTAGCTATCAAAATTTTATCTTCTCAATTATCCACATGCAGGCAATCATATAATCTCATCATAAATTTCCTTTTCTTTAACATCTGGTTACTTGACCTGTAATGCACCATCTAAAACACAAAAACAAGGGTTAGACTGAAAGATCTAGTGAGTGATTCCCTCTTTGTCTACTATAACAGGGTGAATAATCACCAAAGATATTTATTAAATTATATTTGTAATAATAACAAATATACATCTTGATATAACAAACATTTTTCATCATATCTAAAAAGATGAGACATTACCAATTTCTCATACCAAATAACCCGATAACTCATTTCATACATTCTGAAATAACTCATCACATCACATAGATAAAAACAAGTTAATGAATTCAGTTCTAATCTCAATGGTTAGAAAATATTGCCAACTATTGCGGCTGGCCCGAAATCTATCGCAGTTAAACCCGCCAACTATCGCGGTCGGCCCGTCATCTATCGCAGTTAAACCCGCCAACTATTGCGGTCGGCCCGCCATCTATCGCGGTCGACCAACCATCTATCGCGGTTAAACCCGCCAACTGTACAAGATTTAAAAGATGCATAAACACAACAATCGATAGTAAAAAAAATTTGGGCCCCTAATTTTTATGGGTTCTAGACGTACGCCCGACCCGCCTGCCCGCCCTCCCCCATAAACGGTCATGAGTTTGAGACTCATATATCACTAGGCTAAAAATCCTTTGTTCTTGGATGTTCCTTCTTGGTATGTACATGTTTTAGTACACTCTTCGTAAGATATATCCAAGTATGTGTTTTTGTTTACTAAAAACATATCGATGCTTGTTTGCAATTTTTTGAATTTTACACCCCGCAGTAGGGCCGTAAACGAACTGAACGTTCAACGAACCGTTCGTGAACTGTTCGGCGGGAAGTTCGTTTATGTTCGTTTATTTAATAAATGAACGAATGCGAATTTTTTTTGTTCGTTTAGTTAAACGAACGAACATGAACAAGAGTCTCGTTTGTTCATTTATGTTCGTGAACGTTCGTTCATTTACCGTTTGTTTACGACGTTTATATTTGTTCGTTTATATATCAAATTTAATATATAATCTTTTATTTATTTACTTTGAATTCAAATAATATTTATTTATGTTCGTTTATCCCGTTCGTTTATGTTTGTTTGTTTAGCATGTTAACGAACGAACATAAATGAACATAAACACAAACACACTTGATTTCTAAACGAACGAACATGAATAAGCTTCCGTTCGTATTCGTTCGGTTCGTTTACCGCCCTACCCGCAGCATTGGTGCGGGTGGTTTTAGAAAAAGTAAAGGATGGAGATGCGTAACCAAAAGTGTAGGTTTAGAGATAGTACAAGGACTATTTTTGGAACTTTTAAACGTACCAATAAGATCTTCAGAAATTATTAGACGAAGTCGCTGAGCAACTTTGCTGCCATGGCGGTTTTGTGTCGTATCATCCTTTGATCCTTGAAAATTTCCCCAGATTTTTCAATAATCGAGACCATAGATTGCAAATGCATCGCTTAAGCTCTACGTTTCTTCGATTCAATTGTTCTAAACCACGAAATGCTGTTAAAATAATCAAAATTTGATGGATGATTGTCATTTGTGCATGAGGGAAATTTTGTGTTAATAATGTCGTGGGGATTAGGTTGGAAGAGGCCATCTGATGTGTTTCATCTGTCTTTGTATTATGGTACGGAGGAAGCGTTAGATGATCAAAATCGTTCTTCATCGCCACCACCTTCTTCGGGATCATCGTCGGAGTCATCGTCAAAAGACAACCATATTTGTAACGATCAAGAGTTAGGGTTTCGAATCGATCTCGATTGGAATGCCGGCGATGACGATGTTCAGGTTGCGTTGAGGCTTCAGTCTCAGGTCATGGTAGCCTTGCCGTTGCCGCAGGATACGGTGGTCATCAATTTGTGGCAATGTGATGATTCCAGTGAGTCGGGTCACTTCGGAGATGGCGTTGGAAATTTGGTGGGTGTGCGCATGAAGGTTGTGAAGCAGAGGGATCCACTCAAGGCAGTGGCCATGTCACGAGTTGGAGGTTCTAGCCAGCAGTATGATGGGATGGGTGTCCTTACTAAGTTGCTGAAATCGGATTTTGCAGCTGAGTCTGGTTCCGGTGCGGGTAATGCTGGTGGGTTGGGAATGAGAATTTGTGCTGATCATTGGATGAACGTTACTGTTGTCAGCGTCTATAGTTGTGGTTTGTCTGTAAGTTTTCTCATTCTTCTTGAAAAATATATATCTTTCATCTGTTGCTTGTGCTCTAAGGTGTAATTATATAAAGATAGCTGTAAAGAACCCCTAGATTCTAAGGAAAATCATAATCTTTGGAATTTCATTTATAGGTAGAACGTATCCATAGCCGCAGATGTCTTCATATGGGTTGCCAAGAATACTAGTTGAATGTTTGTTGGGTATTCAAGCAGCTTTTCGATAAGCTCCCGGGCATGTTCTTCAATTTTTTACAATTATGCTCCTTATATTTTTCTAATAAATTTTTCAAAGTCTTCTTTTAGGCCATTTTACATTAGTATCTAGCCTATCAACTAGTTGTTACCAATCATAACTACTCTATCAGTTAGCTTGTTAGTCAACAACTAGATTTTCAGCTAACAATTAGCTTATCACCCAACATCTAGCTTGTCGTCTTGTTTGCCAAACATAGCCTAAAGATGGAGTTTTAAATCTACTAATGAAGGATGAAACTTCAAATTAAAATTGCTAAAGCAAGCTATGTGCTCTATGTACTTTTGAATGCTGTAATTTGAATTCCTTTACACTATAGACATGTAAACACAATTATGAGTCTTATGATATGGATACAATGGAAAGACACTAGATATTGTTAGTGAAAGGGTTTTCCGTTGCAACATTAGGGTCTTTATAATGGAGGTAATGATGTTGTATTATATATGTATTATTACGAGTGACATTTACTCGGTTTGTTTGTTTGGTTTATATATGTATTATTAGTTTAATGGTAGAGGTTAAACCTAAGAGTGTTGCTGTTTGAAGATGAGAGTGCAATTTGCTAATCAGTTTTCAAATATTGATCCAATCGACAGATGTTTCCAGTAGAGTTGACTAAACTGCCACTTCTTGAGAAGCTATTTCTTGATAACAATAAGCTATCAAATTTGCCCTCTGAACTTGGTGATTTGAAAAACCTTAAAGTGCTCACGGTGGACTACAACATATTGATTTCAGTACCAGGTAAGCTTGTATTTATGCTCCCATTTCTTATTTCAGTTTTCCCACTTCTGGAGTGATATCATTCTCCCTGCAACTTCCTGAGAAGTTATTTGCAATTTATGTAGGTGTAGGACAGATTTACAGCTTGTGACATGTACCTTTTTTGTTTGAACAACAAACAGTTGAACTCAGGCGGTGCGTTGGACTCGTGGAATTATCAGTTGAACACAATAAGCTAGTCTGTCCTCTTCTTGATTTCAGGTCGTTCATTCAACATGCCAAGTTATCCCACCTCATTGTGATATATTGTACAATATGGGCAGGTTCAAATGAGAATCGTAATTTTTTTGAGAACCTGAGAACCAACTATTTCATGAATTATTCATGATGAATAACCCTAAAATATCATCAATGTTATTCATCATGAATAATTCATGAACAGTTGGTTCCCATGTTCTCAAAATATTTACGGTTCTCATTTGGACCTGCCCCTTGTACAGTAAAGGCTATACCTATTCTTCAGTTGAGATCTAATGTTTATCATTTTTTTTCTTTCTATGCAGGGCTATGGCCGAGTTACGTGTTCTTAGGCTATTTGGTAATCCACTTGAATTTCTTCCTGAAATTTTGCCTTTGCACCAACTCCGCCACCTTTCTCTTGCAAACATTCGGATCGTTGCAGATGACCATCTAAGATCAGTGAATGTGCAAATAGAGGTACTGGATGATGACATGATTTTCTTTTGTGCTGTCATGTAAAGTTGAAACCTAAGTTAGATTCCACACCTTGGTTATGTTTCTTCTGTACTGGCCTCTATTTATACTGCTGCTGCTTACTCATATCAACCTTTTGAAAATTTAGAATATTTCTCCCTCTATTTCTTTTCCTATTTGCATTGCTATTGCTTACTCATATCTAACTTTTCAATGTTTAGTGAATCTGTTTGTCTCCCTTTCTCACACTTTGCACCAGCTGGGGGTCTTTAGGGAAACAACCGCTCTACTCTTTAGGGTAGAGGTCAGGTTTGCATACATCTTAACCCCCCCCCCCCCCCATTTTCAAGT
>NC_037537.1:669388-699842 GCF_001531365.2 Cynara cardunculus var. scolymus | reverse complement strand
TGCATACATCTTAACCCCCCCCCCCCCCCCCCCCAAAGGGACCCGACCTGCAGGTATACTGGGCTCATTTGGTTTGGTTATGTAAAGTTGAAACCTAACTTCTATTAGGTGGACTGCAGATGGAGAATAGTTCTTACTTTGTTACTTCGCGACACAAGCTGAGTGCATTTTTTGCCCTTATATTTCGTTTTTCTTCGTGCCACCATCCTTTGCTCGCATCTGCCCTTGCAAAGATGATGCAAGATGAAGGAAACCGTGTAGTTATTGGTAAAGATGAAAATGCCGTACGACAGCTGATAAGCATGATAAGTAGTGAAAATCAGCATGTGGTTAGTTGGCATTACTACAGTAAATTTTCTTTATCTATTTCTCCTTGGGTTTTTGTTCCAAGTAGTCGTACTTTGTCCCAGGTTGAGCAAGCTGGTTCTGCACTCACTTCTCTTGCCTCAGATGTATCTGTTTCACTTCAGTTGATGAAATGTGACATCATGCAACCCATTCAAAGAGTTATGAAATCTGTTGGTCCTCAAGAACTGAAATCTGTTCTGCAAATTGTGGCAAAGTTGGGGTTCGTCTCTGATACAGTGGCCCAAAAAATGATGAACAAGGATGTGATGAGATCATTAAAATTATTGTGTGCACATAAAGATCCAGAGGTAAGCTTGCATATTACCAGTTTCTTAGCATTTGATAGCATTCTTGCATGGGTATCTGAATTAATATATAAATTGTTAGGTACAACGGTCCGCATTACTAGCTATTGGGAACCTGGCCTTTTGTGTAGAGAACCGCCGAATTCTTGTTGCTTCTGAAAGTTTGAGAGATCTACTTTTGCGGCTTACGGTTGCATCTGAGTTACGCGTGAGGAAAGCTGCAGCTCGTGTTCTGGCAATTCTTGGTTCGTTTCCTAAAATGATTTTCTATTTCTAAAAATATATTGATTTGTAGACTTAGAATCATGTGAGACCACTCAGTTTTCATGAGGCCTGTGAGACCACCTTGGAGCCCTTGGATGAGTTGATCTTGCTGAACCTTCACAGCAAAACACCGAACCTTCACAGGACCGGAAGTTTACATGAAAAAATCGAACCTTGACATGAAAAAAACTGATGTTTGCATGAAAAACACAGCAAACCTTCATAGGGAAAAAAAACACCAAACCTTCATAGGAAAAAAAAACACCAAACCTTCACAGTGGTATCACGGGTCTAACGAGTCACAAAAAGTGTCTGGTCTGGCCAGAACCCAACACTATCTTCATTATTTATTTTAGTACATGTCACAATAGGGGAGAACGAGAGTCTGCGGCGTTTTATCAAAGGAAGGCAGGTACCAAAACAAGGACTCCGGATACTTACAATGGATGGAGGTGGGATGAAAGGTCTTGCTACTGTACAAATTCTTAAGGAAATTGAAAAGGGTACTGGGAAGCAGATACATGAGATGTTTGACCTTATTTGTGGCACTTCAACTGGTGGCATGCTTGCGGTTGCTCTGGGAATAAAACTCATGTCCTTAGAAAAATGTGAAGAAATGTATAAAAATCTTGGTGAGCTAGATGACCCTTTTGTATGGGACTATGCTACTCACTTTTTTTTCTTCAGTCGTGTAAGATTTTGCTGTATAAATTTACAGGAAAACTTGTTTTTGCGGAACCCGTTCCAAAGGATAATGAAGCAGCAACTTGGAGAGAGAAGTTTGATCAACTTTACAAAAGTTCTTCACAAAGTTTTAGAGTTGTTGTGCATGGATCTAAAGTATGCAATTCTCCCTTTTGACCTTCCTATATGGTCATCAAAAGGAAATTCCCTAATAGATTTGCCAATTAATAATTAAATAGAAGGAACTCCACTATCAATAATCTTGAGGGCCAGCTCAACTAGCAAATAAAGGCTAGGCCTAGTGGCTCCTCCACATTGCTTGCCTGTTCGAGTCTCGTCGGGACCACTGGGATTTTTCAGGTTGTTATCTTCAGTGCCCCATAGGATAGGTCGAGGTTTGTGCAAGTTGACCCCGACAACCACTTTCACTGTAAGGATTTTATCAATATTAGTAGCTGGAAAACATAATAGTGAGATCTGATAATTTATGGAGTAATTTCCTTGACATGACAACTTAACCGTTACCAGGAATCTGGGAAAAAAAATTCGATGTCAATACTTTTTCATGGGATATGCGTATGCCACTGTATATATAATGGGGATTTGGTTGTATGGTTTGCTAAAACTATCCAGTTTGATCTGTGTCCAGCACTGTGCTGATGAGTTTGAGAGATTGTTGAAAGAGATATGTGCAGAAGAGGATGGAGATCTCTTGATAGACTCGGCGGTGAAAAAGATTCCGAAAGTTATTGTAGTATCAACTTTAGTGAGTGTGTCACCAGCTCAGCCGTATATATTTCGTAATTATCAGGTTTTTTGCCTTGACTTCTATGTTTTGCTAATTAGAATCGACATATCATATGCTTTCTGAGAACTGTGGTATGCCGTTTATACAACATAAGTTTTTGTTATTGATTAATATTTCTTCGTTGAAACTGTAGTACCCTTCTGGCACACTAGAAGCTCCTTTGACAATTTCAGAAAGTTTAGCAACCAGTGGGTCAGTAGCTTCAACTACCAGTGCTGAAATTAGATACAAACGTGGTGCTTATATGGGAAGTTGTAGACATCATATATGGCAAGCTATACGAGCATCATCTGCAGCTCCATATTATCTCGATGATTACTCTGATGGTATTATCTCCCTGTTTTGCTTGCTTTCCTATGACAGCCAAATGTGAATCCTCTTCATCATAGTTCTCTAAATTCAGTTGTATATTCAAATATGGTTAGTGAAATTGTATATGACTAGCTGCTCTTCTCTTACATCCTTTCATCCATTTATTCTTTACTTTCTTTTTAGTTCAGTCTTTAACAAATGGAAGACGGGAAGGGACACGACAGTACAAAAAACTTGTTGTCCCATGTTTGGCACGACATTAGACTGCGACAGGTAAGGACCTGGTTGGAACAAAAATGCATTTTTCTCCGTCCACCAAAATAGGTGGAACAAAAATCAGGGAGATGGGACAAGATTGGTAAATTACTAAACTACCCATGTCAAATTAAAATCTTAAAACCTTCCAAATTCTCTCATCCACCTACCTCAGTTTCACCTGTCTGGTCCTGCGTACCAAACACACCTTCAAATGCTAACATAGCTGATCACAAGTTGTAGTTGATTTTTGTCGGGCTTGCAGTTATTATCTTCATAGAATATAGTTGTTACGACACAATTAAGCATGAATGTTGACAACTGAAAGAATGTCCATTCATGGAGGTAGTTTGGGCTAATGAATGCAATTAAACAGATAACTTGTAATCATAATGTGGTGAGAATTAGAAAGGTCAACCGAGTCTATCACAATAGAGATGGAGAGTGACAAATTCAAGAGCAAATTAGGCCTTTTTCTACAATCAATTTTTCAATAGAAATAAAGAACTACGGCTTTGAGGTTTATTCTTCTATCTCTGCCTTCTGCAGGTGAATTTCGGTGGCAAGATGGTGCTATTGTTGCAAACAATCCTACTGTATTTGCAATACGAGAAGCACAACTCTTATGGCCAGATGCAAAAATTGACACCTTAGTTTCAATTGGTTGCTGTTCCGTTCCGATTAAGGTAATTGCCACCTTAGTATATTCTACTTCTTTATCCTTAATTATTTTAAAAATCCCTTATGAATCGGGGAATCATTCAATCTTTTGAAAACAAAGATGATACAAATTCATTGCAAATATTAATACTTTACATAATATGTTAGTTTTTGTAAATAATTACTTCTTGTTTACAAAGTACAAACTCATGGTTCACTAGAGGTTCATTTATTGAATTTTCAGGTTCTTTAAACCAAATACTATGGACCCTCTTTCTTTTTGCCCTCTTATATGAACTTAATTGAACTTCTTAATACACATAAGAATTGCCCTGGGAAAATATATCTTTTGCAGATGATATGTTTGATTTAGATATCGAATATACTATTGGATGGAAGAGTGAAGAGGATTTTTTGTGTGCAAGTGTTTATGTTACCTTTTCTTTGTCTAATCTCAATTCAAATGAACCAACTAAATCCTGTTTACCAAGGCAGCTTTGAGTTTGGGGAAATTTGTTGTCAGACCGACTTCTTCCAAGCAAATATCACTTGAAACTGAGAGATCGGATGGCATGAACAGGTCTTTCTATGTTGTGTAAATTGGAATCCAGATAAACAGGATTATTTATTGCTTCCTGCACAAAACCCTATGGGTGCATTTGGTACATGGCGGGACTGGATGGGCGAGAGTGGGGTAGGCAGGTGAGAGAATTGTGGAAGGTTTTAGGGTTTTAATTTGACATGGGGAGTTTATTAATGTACCAATCTTGTCGCAATCTCCCTAATTTTTGTTCCACCTATTTTGGTGGGACAAAAAAATGCATTTTTGTCCCACTTAGTCCTGTCCTTTCCTAGTTTAATGTTGCACCAAATGTGGGACAACAAGTTTTTATTCTGTCCTGCCACATCTACCAAATGCACCTTAACAGAACCCTCTCTGTCTGAGTTTTGATTGTTTCTGGGGTTGATTTTGATTAGTAGTGAATAGTAGATTGTAGGCCGCTCCAAACCACAAGATTGATGTTAGCTTCTTTGCTTATATTCTGCACATGTGCTAACTCTATTCATTTTCTTTTTCTGTCTTTGTGTTTGATTCTAGGTTCGAAGAGGTGGGTGGCGTTATTTGGACACTGGCCAAGTGCTGGTTGAGAGTGCATGCTCAATTGAGCGGGTTGAGGATATGTTAAGCACATTGCTCTCCATGATTCCTGAGATCCAGTATTTTCGGTTTAATCCAGGTGAAATTTATTATGAATATTCCACCTTTTGTAGTTGTTTGATGTTAAATCTTATTTGTCATTCAGAATATAGCACACCCTCCATCCCAAAAATAATTGTCCACAATGAAAAGACAGTTTTAGTAATGTATAATCATTATATTTTTAATCAACTAAATGACAATTTTACCCTTAATGATATGGGACTAAAGAATTTCTCATCTCATAGTTAAGGATATAATTAGAATGTAGACACTTACTTTTGAAAGTGGACACTTGTTTTTGGGACGAACTAAAATAAAAAAGTGGACACTTATTTATCTTGGGACGGAGGGAGTAATAGCAATAAAAGCTTATGTAGTTGCTGGGAAAGTGCCTGATGTCTTCTTCAGGTGATTGCGAATCATGGTTAAAAATTTTATGCTCATCTCTTTGCAGTTGATGAACGTTGTGATATGGAGTTGGATGAGACTGATCCCACAATATGGCTTAAGTTGGAGGCAGCCACTAACGATTATATCCAGAAAAATTCTATGGCTTTTAAAAATGTGAGTGAGAAATTGCTGCAGAACCATAATGATGACAAATTGGCTGTGAATCTACACTCTCAGCAGTCCTTCAAGGCAAAGCGTCCAAATACCGGTATGACTGCTACATTATTATATGGTATAGGGGTAGGGGCACTGGGCTTAGGCCATGTTTGGCAACCATAAGCTAGCTTATTTTTTGAGTTTATTGAAAAAGTCTCGTTTGGTTAGCCATAAGCTAGCTCTTTGAAACGTTACTTTTAAGTTGTGTTTCAATAAGCTCTAGGAATTTTTTATAAAATTTTCTTTTCCAATTATGCCTCTTATATTTTTCCATTTAATTTTTC
Source organism: Cynara cardunculus var. scolymus (assembly GCF_001531365.2). Taxonomy (NCBI): domain Eukaryota; kingdom Viridiplantae; phylum Streptophyta; class Magnoliopsida; order Asterales; family Asteraceae; genus Cynara; species Cynara cardunculus. The sequence continues at coordinate 694,115 of NC_037537.1, read as the reverse complement.
AGCATGTCCTTTTAGGTCATTAACATTGTCATCTAGCTTATCAACTAGTTTTTACCACACATGACTAGTTTATAAGCTAGTTTTTCAACTAACAGCTAGATCAACCAACAAGTAGCTTTTTAGCTAGTTTGCCAAACATAGCCTTAGTAAGATAGGACAAATAGTGCCTTGGCTTGGTTGAACCAATTTTTCCACTTCTCATTTCTCTATCACCATTGTGTACATCCTACCCTTCTCCCCATACCCTAATTCTTAGTGGAATATACTAGGTTCGTTTGGTTTGCTTTATTTCTTTATAACCATCTCCTAAAAGCTTCCATGATTTTGACCTCAAATTATCATATTCCGCAGCAACATGTGAAAATGGACCCTCTTTAGGTTGGAGGCGCAACGTGCTACTAGTGAAGGCCTCTAATAGTCCAGATCCTCGAAGAAATGTTAACCATGTTCAATCACTTGAGAGATTTTGTTGTGGCAATGGAATAAGAATATCTCTTGTGGATGCGACATCAGGAACACTTAAGCCAGTACCGGGAACATCATTTCCTTCCCCATTTTCATCACCATTGCTCTCCGGAAGCTTCCCATCAAGCCCACTTTGTGATCTAGCGACTCATAGGACTGGCAGAACTGATATAATACCACATTTAAGTCTGGATGGGAACTATACTGCAAAATATCCCTCCCCCCCAGAATCGCCAACAGCACCTAGACAGCTTTCAACGCCTATTCGGTTGTTGCACGAGAAGTTACAAAATTCACCACGGGTTGGAGTTGTGCACTTAGCTCTTCAAAATGATACAAGTGGCTCAGTATTGAGGTCAGTTTTTTCTTCCTTCACCAACCATTCTTCATTGTGGAGAACTGTTTAATAATCGTCTCAACTCTCAAGAAAATAGGTGGAATTGAATAATTGAAATATATAGTTCTCGAGGGGTTATTTTGGAGAATAACCTCCTGACAGATTTAAGAACGGCTCTGCCTAGAAGAATGCATTTTCCGAAAACACGAATGCCTCAAAGTCTGGCAGAAGGTCGTTATAGTCCTCAAATGGGTTATTTTAGAGAATAACCTTCTGACAAATTTAAGAACGCCTATGCCTAACAGAAGAATGTCTTTTCCTAACAAAGAATGCCTCGAAATTTGACAGAAGGTCAAGCATTTAAAATGAGTCTGTCAAGGTCATGCATTTAACAAGAATCTGTCAGAAGGTTATTCTCGATAGTTGTACAAGATATCTCTTGGGGGAACATGTTTGATGGTTTTAGTCAGATTTCGGCTATTTTCCTTTCTTTGAAATTTCTGCTGTTTCCATAATATATGTCTTAGTTCTTCATCTAACCTGCTGTATCTTTATTTTTCCAGTTGGCAAAATGATGTTTACGTGATCGCTGAACCGAGTGAACTTGCAGAGAAGTTTCTGCAAAATGTGAAATATAACTTTCTGTCAATGTTGAGAGGCCGGCGTAGGAGATACATGTCAGAGATTTCAAACATCTCTACTGTTGCTGATTTGGTTGCTTGTAGGCCATGCTTCCAGATTGGAGTTGTTGTACATCGGTACATAGGACGCCAAACGCAGGTATGCTTCTGAGGCCTGTGCCTTCCATTTGATTTTTTTAATCTTTTTTTCATGATCTGTATTTTACTGGTTGAATGAAGGTCATTGAAGAGGATCAAGAAATTGCAGCTTACATGTTTCACAGGACAGTTCCATTTATGCACTTGAGTCCTGCGGATGTACGTTGGATGGTATGTTTTAGGTTCGATACCTGATATCTGATGTAGTTTATCTTTCCTACCCAAGACCATACTTATGTGTGGGATTGACCGGGTGCATTTGCTTTGGTTTGATTTATGAAGGTTACCAAACCAAACCAAACCAAACCAAACCAAACCAAACGATGCCAGTGAATCTTACACGAAGTGGGGTCTAGGGAGGGTAAGATGTAAGCAGCCGTTTCTTTACCCAAAGGGTAAAAAGGTTGTTTACATGACGACCCCGGCTTGCGAATTGGTTATGAAGGTTGATGTGGGCTATTATGAGTGTTTCACTTTTAATTGCAAATTAACCATCGATCTTTTGCAAGAATGTGCAATGTAGGATAAACTATGGAAGCGTAAATGTGAAACAAAGAGAAAACATGTTGTAGTTGACACTTCTTGTTCAAAACTTCGGAACAAAATGCCACCATGAACAATATTCAGCATTTGAGTTATATGAACTTGTAGTTTACCCGTGCATAGTGTGGGTATAACTTCTAATAAATAATAAAAATAAATGATATGTTAAATTGTGTATATATCAAAATTAAAAATGATTTTTTGTTTAACGATATGTATATATATTTTTAAAATGGCATGTTGATTTTACATATAATTCTTTTAAATATAACTTATAAATTAGTATTTTAATTTATTTATTTTTTACTATGAGTATGTTATAATTAAACTTAATTTAAGAAAGAAATTCTAACATTACTTTTCTCCCTCTCTCTAATAGAAGCCATGAAAACCAGTTTCGTAGATGAAACAACACATGTGAAAATCAAACCCACAAAAATCAACCAAAACCATCCGGTGAGTTTGAATTTAAACTATGATTCATATTGTTTCACATGTTTTGTTCTTGTGTGAGTCAAATGTGTGTTTCATGTATAAATGTATTTTTGTGTTTTTTTTTTCTTTTCTTTTTTCACATGTTTTGTCTTTTGTGTGAGTCAAATGTGTTTCATCTATAAACGTATTTTTGTGCTTTTTCTTTTTTCACACGAAAAACATTCCTTGATGAATACATCTATGAAACAACATTGTGTGAACACTACATGTTCACATGTGTTGTTTCATCTATGAAACAACATAGGTTTCTATATGATTTGCCCCCTATACACACGCACTAGGTGTGTATCCGTTCAATGCCAAGAAAAGCAAAATTTTGTTGTAAATCGAGAATTAAAAAATAATGCAATTTTCATTGAAAAGGAAAATCAGATATTTATGGAGTATTAGTAGGGATAAGCAGGTATTAGTAGGCATAAACACGTATCGAACATGATTAGCATTTGTTATCGGTTAGTTTATCCGAACATGAAGTCTTAAGATGTACTTGTAAACTTGAAATTTAAGAGCTTATGCATTAATAAACAGTACAAAATTTTGAATAAGTTGTTTTTAAGAATTTTAACCAAATCCTTTATAACATAGTAAAGGTAGAGGAGGGGTCAACTTCAACCGAATAATATGTTATTTCTTTTTCTTTCATCACCAGTAATATACAGTATAGTTGCATATGATGTTACCCATTTTTGCCTTTGCCTGCTACCATCACTTGTGTGCCCTGAATGAAGGCATAGAATTTGAGCTACTGAAGCATAATGGTGGAAAAATTACTTGGCTTTTGTAGTCTTTGTGCTGTCTTCTTTTTAAATAACTAACCGTAGGTGTCTGGGCCAGCTTGTGCACACCTCGACTAATCCCATGGGTCTTGAAGTTAATAGCCAGGAAAAACTCCGGTTTGTCTTGAGAGGAGTTAAACCGGTTATGACTATGGTATCTTGTGGTATTCTTATTCATTAAATAACAATGCAAATTTGCAGGTTGGTGGTTGGAGGGATCGAATCATAATATACACCGGTTTATATGGCCCATCGCCATCTCTAATAAAGGCATTCTTAGACTCAGGTGCTAAAGCTGTTATATGCCCTTCAGCCGATCCCCATGAAACACAGTTAACATCATTCCATGGATCTTGCGAGACAAATGAAGCGGATAGCGCGAAATTTGAGATCGGAGTGGATGAAGTCGAAGATGAAGATGTGGGGGCCACGAGCCCCATGAGCGATTGGGAAGATATTGAAACAACTCCAGGTGCAGATCGAGGGATGCTGATTTGGGATGACGATGATGAGGAAGAGCTCGCGAAATTCATCCGTCAACTGTATGATTTGATACACTTGGGGGGAGCTAGAGTTGATGTTGCTTTACAACAAGCGCTTGCTGCTCATCGAACAATGAGGTACTCGTGTCATCTCCCTCGAATGCTTTGATTCAATCTTGTAAATCGAAAACCACAAATTATGAGTATATTCACAAATGAATATGAAAGAAAAACCGAGAGAATACAGATGAAGTAGTAAAACTAAGAGGTATATATATAACCTTACATGATGTTTATATATGTTATATGTCGAAATAAATCTTATGGTCCAATCCCAGACGTTTTTTTTGCATCACGTGCTATGCTGCAAATATGGATTGAATGCTTTTCTTTTGCCAACTATGGGTATTCGGGCCGGTTTATGCCCACCTCGGCTCAAGGAGCCTGGAGAACAGCTAGGAAAATCCCAAATGGTCTGGACTCCAACCGCTATGGCTTGATATAAGCCTTTCATTGGGTACTTCCTCTCTCTCGGAGTAATGGATCGATCATCATTGGAAAAAAAATTCCTGTCTTTAAACAACGGAAACACGTTTATCTTTGGTATATACAGTGACACAAATGTCTTGTTGTTTCGGAAAAAAAGTTTGTGATACTCTACAAAGCGCCCCCACAATATCGGTTAGGACTAGGTGGACATGGCTGGATTTGAACCGAAAACCTGTTGTGAAAACCGAGTATTGTTAGAGCATCTCCAACAAATTATCCAAACTAGAATACGTTAAGAGATGTTCTTACTAAACAAAAAAGCTTGCCATCATTACGAGGTTCTACTTTTTAGTTGGTTTTAATCGTCTACATGGATTTAGTTAAGAACATAATTAAGTTTATATAACTAAATATGTCCTTTCGGGAGACTGAAATATAACATAATGACCCCATTTTTTTTCTTGCGTTTTACATCCTTAAATGGATGACTTCAGTATTTTTCATTACTATTTTATATATTTCTTATTTTACGGAGTTTGAAAGTGAAAACAATCTAGTTTACCGACTTTGGGATTAAAGTCAGATATGGAAGAATGTAGATATTGCTGAGTGGTGTTGCATCGGACACCTGTTGATTTTTGGAATATTCAGTGGAATATGTCACCAGACGTGTATTTGCCGGAGATTGTTGTGATTTTATGTGATCTTTTGAAGTTATCATTCTCCCCTTCTGTTGGCTATAAAATGTTGCAACGAAGAAACAAATGAGGCCGAGTCAAAAGCTCAGTATGCGGTTACAAAGATAACAAAATAAATAATCGAACCACAGTCGAATGCAACATAAATCTAAATTTGGACAACGAGCATACTTCAAAGACAAAACTCGAATTTCCAAGTGTACATGGAACCAAATTGAGTATAACATATATCACACGCAACTTCAACGACAACGTACAGAAAAGTCAACAAACAAGATAAATAAAACTGAAAAACAGTTAGATCGAACGAATCAATTGTAACATGCTTAATCAATCCATAACAAAATGAATTTATCCAAATTCATTAAATCAAAATAGTAAATCTTGTCAAAGATCAAAACAGTCAAATTTGAACAAATACTGACCGCAACATATCAAACGAAACTGAAAAGCCTAAATAAAAGTCATACCATATTGTATATCGAGCTCGAACAAATAATCGCATACGCTTGTGTTTCATGTCACACGTAAACATATACACAAGTATCAGACGTAATCCACACGTGCATATACATTGGACATGCACATTCGACTGTACTAAAAAAAGTGAGATGTGGTGTTGACACTACGCCACCATCCACCATACAAACAAATCAAATATGCTAGGGCTGACCCATACGCTTTCTGAATAATGTGACCGTTAACACCATGGTCAGCTCCATTAGAGCACAAAATTCGAAAGGAGATGTCATCGACTGATCGCACGACCACTGATTGTGTCACGCCATTTGGTGTCATAATGATGTGATTATGGTCCCCCGATAGGTGGTTAGTAGCTCGGTAGTTTACCTTTACAAGTTTATTCAACTATAGAATCCTTGATACGTTGAACACTTGAAATTGATTGTGCTTGCCATAGTAAATGTTTATCAACTCAAGTTATTTGCTTGTAATTTGATGATTGAATCACGAACTTTACTGATGCTTTCTTTGACCATAAGCTACATGGAAGTTTAAAAGTGATCCTTATCAGTTTTTGATAATTTTTAGCAAGGTCCATTGTGACTCGGTTACTGACTCATCATTGGGGGCACCAACGTTGAGATACTTCCCTGGTGGCTATAACTACCATAACCTTCTTAATGTATGTCCTTAGAAACGGATGTTGACCATGATGGGTTAATAAATCAAAAATGAAAAATTAAAATAATAAAAATAATCCATTATGTATTTATTGGACTTATTTTGAAGGTACTGATGAGACGATTATAATTATATAATTTATAAAAAAAAATGTATTTTAGTTAATACATGATTATATATATTAATATGATAAAGATGTAAAATGAGAAATAAAAAAAGAAGAGATATAAAGAAAATTAAAATGGTATAAAGTGTAACTTGAAAATAAAAAATAATCTTATTTTTAATTATCTTGTTGAACGTGAGAGGATATCAAACTTTTAAACTTGTACATGATGCCTCAAGATTTTTACGTCTTAAAAATTCAGCAAATTTAACACGATTTTATAATATAATATAGATACATAAATATATAATATGAAAATATATAATTATAAAACAAATTAATTCGTACGTATTATGATATTTAATAATATTATTAAATTAAAAAATATTTAATATTAAATTCAATAAAATTAACCGTAAAATAAACAATCACTATTTATTTACTCTATTAAAATTATAATAATTTTATTATAAAAATTAAAAAAATATTTTAACGTATTAAAATATTAATAAACTCATACAATTTGAGTTAATTAGATTATACATGTCTGAGCCGACACGTGTAAATCTCTTCCCACGTGTCAACCATCTTCCTTCGTCGTCAAACTATAAAACCCTACCTTCAATGCGCCACCATCAATGGCCATTCTCAGATCACTCAGGAAACTTGCCCAGAAAACCTCTGACGCTAGGAGCAGGAGCTTCTTCATCTCCACTCCAAATCCCACATCTTTGCGATCCCTAAGGTCTTCGATCTTCCTCTCTCGTTCTTCGAACTCGCTATTTCCTAGAATATCTAAGTCGGACTACCCATTCCATGGCCCACTTTTCCTCTCTTATCCTCCATGGATGCTTTTACAATCCGCCACCCCTCTATACTTCCAATCCCACGTCGTTGCCATCCCTAAAATACGGGCTTTTGACTTGATTCGGGAACGTAAGTTCCCGCTAAAATTAGGGTTAATATCGGAGGGAAATTTGGTTAATGGGAAGGAATCGGAGACCGTTGGAAGAGGCGGCGATGATGGATTGGTGGAGAGTTTCGTTAATTGGCCTAATATGATTTCTATGAGTAGATTGGTTTCTGGCCCCGTGCTTGGATGGTATATGCTTCAGTTCCTAGCTAATTCTCTGTTTCTGTGTCTATTTTATTTGCGTACATGGGGATTTGGTAAAGTAGTTGTTGCACATTTTCTCTTTTTATAACTGTTACTTTATTCTGTGAGATAAATGAGAAACATAGTATGTATAATTTGGTGCGTATTCATAGCTTTCTCCCAACGGATAGAATCCACTTTCTTGAAATCAAGAAGATTACTGTTAGAAGTGAACTTAGGGTGGTATCATTTATATGTGTTATTTATTGTTTGCAAAGGGGATGCAAATGTTGGAATGGAAAGAGGTTACATAAACATGAGAAGTTATGTATTGGGGATGTAGTAGTTTCTTTCAGTGGCTGTGTGCTTATTTGTGTATTTGAACCATTTAATGGAATCAATATACAAATCAATCACAGGTATTTCAAGAAGATGCTAAAATTTGTAACACATTTTTCTTATTTCTTTTTAAGTTAAGAACAAGTACACACACAGAAGTGATTCATTTTTTTAGGTACAATCAAGTGTTTGGTGGTGTGGCACTGGAATCTGACGGACATAATGGATCATGCCATTCAAGATTCTAATTTTCCTAGCATGTTTCCTTTTCAGAAACTGTAAACTAAAAACAAAGTGTGCTTACACTGCACAAGGTTAACATTAGTTTTGAAATAATATAGCCACAGTTCAGAATATGTTCTATTTTTCTGTACAAGAAACTGTAGCATTTCTCAGGAAATACATCGGAACACACATTTTCTGGTGGTTGTGAATAGGAAATAAGATTGTAGTTTTGTGGAAACGATGGTTATTTTGTTGGGTTTTCTTGGTCTACAGGCTAAATCCCACAAATTGGCTAGATCATCATTTAGATATGGCATCTTCTCCTCCTTTTGATAGTTTTTACTAGCTAGGTAATCTAGTTTTAGATCGATTAGACATGTCTAAGAGCATCGTTTATTTAGAAATTCCTTAAAGAGAATGATAGCTGATTATGTTCCCTTATCTATTGCGTCCTGTTTTGTAGAATCTAGCTGTAATTTGCATGCAATGACACGTTAGATGAATCATTTTCCCCCTCATGGTGGGAATCCTGGAGACTTGGATGTCTTGGAATATGTGTATGCCATGAAGGCATTGATTACGTAACTTGGAGATGATCAAAGTTTTCCTTGATTTAGTCATTCAGAAGTGGTCCTTCGAGTGCCAGCCAGTTGCTCCCATCCATGGAGTGTTGTATAGTATCATTTTGTGAATGTAACCATTATATTAGATTTCTGGCTCATTCTTTAAATAAATGCAGGATGATCATGCACGATATGTATCTTCCTGCATTTGTTGGGCTTGTTGTCTCTGGGGCAACTGACTGGGTATGACTTTCGAGACCTTTTCATGTCTGGTAGCTGGCACATCCAAAAATTCATACTGCTAATTTTGTTTCTTCTTGCAGTTAGATGGATATGTTGCCAGAAAGATGGGAATCAATTCTGTGGTTGGTTCATACCTTGATCCTCTTGCCGACAAAGTAAGTGCTTTCATTTAGCTCTTTCAAGAGATGGTAATAATGGTTGGTTCATAAGCAACAACAGATAGTAATATGTATGTTCTGATGCATATCAAACTCTTCAGTGGTTAGATTATGACTCTGATCTTATGGAAACTTGTTAATACAGGTTCTAATTGGATGTGTTGCCTTGGCCATGGTAGAAAGGGGTCTTCTGCACTGTAAGTATGGTTTCAGCTTTCATGTTTGTTTTCGTATATGTCTTAAGGTATTTGGTAAATGTTCTCTGTTCGTACTCCATCTCTCTTCCGTTCACTAACCATCTCTCACCACATGCACACCTGATGTCCCAAAGAATTATGTTAATGTAGACCTCAATAGGGTCAATCGTGTACCTTTTATGATAGTAGTAGTGTGTCCTGACATGTGCCTGGAATACCAGATTGATGCCATGAGCTGCAGAATATTTATTATGTACTTGCCACATGTTAATGGAAGTTACATTTGCCATATTTTGGAGCAATGGATTCTAATGAGTTTGCGATCTTGTTCTCTCCCCTCATGGTATATTGGCGAATTGTTGGGCTGAGCTGGATTTGAACCAGCGTAGACATCACAAATATTATAATTGTGTTCGCAGATTCATTTTACCTTTTCCATCTCACTCTTAGAGGGATGTTGGTATCCTCCATCCTAGCGAAAACTATATAAATGTCAAGACTCATATGTAGAAAGGTTCTGCATTCCAACTGTGTCTTCATGGTTCATTGACATTTACTACTGCAACATGTCCAACCCGTTACCACTCATTACAACTTCATGGTCACCACTCAACACCTCTATCATATTACCATATACAAACGCCCAACTATTACATAGCAAGTTAGCAATGTGTAGTTTTATTTAAAAATAATGATTATTGGCCTCCATCTCTTTTTTTGTGTATCTACTATATACACTTGTATGGTTGGTCTTGTGCATATGATAACCAAAAAGTAGCAGCATACCTGATAGTCATCATATCTTGAACCAATTTATGTAACTATCCTGGCAGTCACTCTTAATTAACCTGATAATCATGCTTTGATGAAGTGTATGTCAGCGCTTCTATTCATTTGCAAGCAAATTTGTTTCCTACACACATGCATGGAGTTTGAGGATGGTGGAGCTTGAACTCTTCTTAGTAGAGTGATGTAAATTGCAGTTATGATCTTGAGGTTGCATAATGCTTTAGAGATTTACACCTGTGCTTAAGATCTTACCATCTACCTTTTAATTGATCAAGTTGTGCATTCTTTGAATCCAGTTAACTACATGAATGCTACAATTAGGATATTGGTGTATTCTAGAAGTGCGATGTGCAAAACTGAAATGTTTTAAGAACCAATTTCGAAACTAAAACTAGAAGGAACTGACCATCTTCGAATCACTAAAATAGAGGCTGCACAGCTCAAAAGAGCCATGATATTCTTAATTGCAGTTCACTAAATCACAGTTTTTCTTGTAAACTTTAGATGGGTCATCTTATGTCCAAAGCAAAAAAATAGAAAATATTTGGCGTCTTAGTAATAAGCACCTTACTTTATAATTTTGAGGAATTGTTCATATACACATGGAAAAATGTGATATGTTCTATGCCATCAGGATTCAGGTGGCAACGTTTTAATTTGTTTCATAATTTTGCAGCAGGACTGGTTGCACTTGTTGTAATGCGAGATCTTGCTCTAGTTGGTGGCGCAGTGTATATAAGAGCTAGTCACTTAGGTTCAGAGGTGGGTTCTTCAAGTGAATTGAGCAATTTATTGGGTTGTCTCTCTGTGTTTATTCACATTTCTTATTTGTATATTTTGCAATAGTCAAGGACCTGGTTAGAGTTCTTCAACCTTGATGGGATCCGCCCGCAGAAAGTTGAGCCTTTGATGATCAGTAAGGTAAACATCATGTTTTCTGTGATCTCACTTTTTTCTTCCCTTTTAAACATGATTTGAACACTTTAAAAGAAGTTTCAGGATATCAAAAGTTTAATAGTGTTAGATTTTCTGGACCATTAGTTTCGGAGTTACCTTCATTGTACATTGATCTCATAGCTCTCAGTCCCTTGGTAATGTATACATATATATAGAGGCAGGATCAAACGAGAAGGTGAAGCTTCAAGATCACATGTGATTACAAAGTAAAATCACATGTGATGCAACATGTCCAAAGGTACGCAGAGCAACTTGGTCAACGCGACCAAGGGTCGCAGGAAAGGTCGCCCGCTCTTTGGTCAGTCAATGCAATATGTTTGTATCACATGTGATCTTGGAACTTCTTCCTGCCTCTTTCTCTATATATTATGGATAATAGGCTGATAGGAGTTCGATTATATGTTGAATTACATTAAAATCTTATTTGTGCTCTCTGTTACAAGAGAGCATGTATGTCGCCCAACCCCTTCCGTCTGAGGCTCCTCAAAACCTCGTTGCATTATGGAAAAGGCAAAGGCTATGAAGGTGGTCTCAAATTAATTTCCTACTGGATGTCTTCATCTAGTTTAGTGCGTTATATGCAGTATAATATGCATATGTTATCCCATATCAAGTGTCCTTGGAGTTAAGGAACTTTGTGAGCTATGATATCTGCGCCAAAAGCCTACCTGTTATCTTCACTTGTATTTTATATAGCTGAATAATATAATATCAGAGTGACCTTGAGTAGTTCAATGTTTAATCATCTATGAGGTTGTAGGGTTTAAATTTGACATGGGTAGTTCAGTAATTTACCAATCTTATTGTTATCTCCCTGGTTTTTGTTCCACCTATTTTGGTGCCTAAAACACCCTTCCATAAAATAAATTTCACCTAATATTCACTTACCTAAAATACCCTTTCATAAAATAAATTTTAGGAAATGTGTGGAACACAATCAATCTCACCAATGTCTTCTAATGATTGCTAGTGATCAACAATTTACTTGATAAATACTTTTTGCACCTCATGTCTGAACATTTGGTCATTTTGTAGGCACGTTAATCATTTGGTGGATGAATACTGAAACCTTCCGCAATTTTGATTTGCTAATTGCTTTCTTATCATAGGTTAATACCTGCTTCCAACTAGCCTTGGTTACGGCTGCTCTTCTGCAACCCGAGTTTGGTACTCCAGAAACCGAGTCATACATCACATACCTAAGGTACTTTTGTTACTCCATTCGGATTTCCTTCATCTTATTCCCTCCATCCCAAATACCACGAATGTGTAATTATTACGTTTTTGGTATTAACTTAATGACAATTTACTTTTTAACAATAAAGGGAATGATGAATTTCTCCATCTCAAAATATTAAGGGTAGAACTGGAAACTCGTCACTGACTTTTAAAAATGGAGATTTGGAGCCATTTACCAAACGCTTATCAGATAAGCGCTGACAAGCAAGAGATATCACTCTCGCTTACCTTATCGTGTAACATTCTTGGCCATCAGAATGGATTGTTGTTAAGCGTCTTAAACCTGATAAGCACTTACCAGTAAGAGTTTTTTTCCCTCATTTACCAGGTAAGTGTCAATTCTGTCATGCTTAATTGGTAAGGTAAGTAATACCGGTAAGCACTTACCCGATAAGTACTAGGTAGACGGCTGCTTATTTAGAAATGTGAACACATATTTTGGAACGGAGGGAGTAATTTCTATGCTAAAATACGATTGCTAAAGCTTTCTATTTTGGTTCAATGCAGTTGGTTAGTGGCTTCAACAACATTGGCCTCCACTGCAGCTTATAGTAGACAACATCTGAAGAGCAGATCAATTTTCATCCAAAAGAATGTCTAATCCGAATGCTGAAAGCAAGTTCCACCCTGGCAGATAGTATCTTCTCCCATGGAAACCGGTATGTTGTTGCCATCTGTAGGTCCATTTTTCAATGCGTGTAAATAGTAGATGAGTTTTGCTTCACTATTGAACCATGCAAACAAACACACTCTTGCACAAGTCAGGATCTTCATGGAAGCAACCGCTTTACTTTTTTGGGGTAGAGGTCAGGTTTGTGCACATCTCACTTTCTTAGACCCTACTTTCGAGTGAGATTTAATGTGTCGGTTTGGTTTTTTGAGCCATAAAAACAAACATGACTTAGGAATAGGTAGAAAATAGCTGAGAATTCTTTTTGGAATTTATGATTGTTGACATTATAGTTGTACTAGGTTTTCTATTAAAAGGATATGATAAACTGAAGTCAAGTTTCTTAATCTTCTTGCGTTTGGCTTATTCGATTATGTATTTCCTCAACGAAGTAGCAAGTGATTGTTTTGCAAGTCAGGGGTTTCCACATAAATAACCTCTATCCCGTCTAGGACAGGGTAAGGTCTTTAAACATCCACCCTCGTCACCCTCGTCCCTGTTTTTACGTGGGATATAATGGATGATAGGCGATTTGTGCGAACATCTGCTTCGAGTGTATGGTGTCAATCAAGTAATACGTAGGAAGTATGAATATCGATCCCAGTAATTTAAAAATCAAAAGCCTCTAAAATATCTATGGTCTAAGCTTAGTTTCCAAAAATCTCCAAGCCTTTAAAATTATGTAGCTTCTATACTCGGGCTTTGCTTGCGATGGTGCAATGTCACTATCGCGCAAACATTTTTTGGCCGCAAGTGCATGTCAACAATCATTCGGGACTTGAAGTCTTCTGTGATCGTTGCATACAATGTCGTTTTGTATACAATGTCGTTTTGATGGATTAGAACATTGTCCGGTAAGTAAATAACAATGTTAAATTTTACCGGTAAGTACTTACAGGGTAAGTGTTTGGTAAACGTCCCTTAAATCTAAATAAATTATTCAATATTGAACTCATTTTGAAGGAATTGACGTTACAATGGTATAATTTGTAAAAAAAAGGTATTTTTAATGAATTTTAGTTCATATACCATTATTTATATTGATATGATAAAAAGATAAACTGAAATATGAAAATAAAGGGAATATAATATAAATTAAATTAAATAACTAATTATAATGATATAAATTGTAATTTAGAAATAAAAATTATTTAATTTTTAATATATGAAAGATTGTGTGATATTGTGTAACTTTAAGAGATTGTCCACTATAATTTGTTATACCTCTTAAAAATTCAAGATAAACGTAACTTCATTTTTACAAAGGAGTATAAAAAACAATAGACTTTAGTATTTGAAATGATTAAGTTTGTGAACAATTTTTTGGAACAAAAAAGTTCTTCGATATTTTAAACCCTGTTAAATAACTCCTTGGACTTTCTAAAACTTGTTAGATACATCCTTATAACCTATATAACTGATTAATGTGGTAAAATAATGAAAATAATCAGAAGAAAAAAAAACCAATGAACTTTCATATTTTGAACGATTAAGTCTCTAAATATTTTCTGAACCAAAAAGTACTTACATCTATAATATCTTTCATCATATGTCTTCCATTTTTTTTTTCTTTATATATAAAGATTTCATATAAATAGGTTTTGCAAAATGAATATAGTCATTTAGCAACTAACATTTTCATTTTTAAAGGAATACTTTTTTTTGATTAACCTGTATATCCAAACCGCTATGCGAGCCGACCAATTCCAGGACGACCACCTGCTTTGCAGATAGCCCGGAGTCACCGCATTTGAACCTCCCATGGCTACAAGGGGATTTTTGTTCCTCTTTGTATTTGAACATGAAATTCTGGATTTAAAGAAATACTTTAACCTTTTATACTCATATCAGTTCTTTAAACTAAAGATTTCTCATCAACGTGAGATAACCAAAATCACGTCATACTTAAAAAATTTAAAATACTTAATTCTTATAAAGATTTTTTTATATTTTTTATTTTGTATGGTTAACTTTTTCGCTAAAAATACAGAGGGTCGACCAAAATGAGCCAACAACGTAAGTTTAGAGGATCATTGTCAACCTTTTATCTTTCTATCAATGTGGGATACACAAAATTCAACCACATTTCAACAAATGAAGAATACTCATTTTTTAGTATGCCACCTCTTTTTATCGGTTATATATGTATACATGTGTATGTGTGTGTCGAGCTGGAGAGTTAATGGGGATGAAAATATGGGGGTAGGGGTGTAAATGATGCGAGTCGAGCTCGAGTATTACTATACTCGACTCGAACTCAAAACCCAATTTTCAAGCTCGAACTCGACTCGAAAACTCACGAGTAGTAAAAATCAAAGCTCGACTCGAACTCGATAACTATTTCTCGAACTCGAGCTCAAATCAAGCTCGAAACAAGCACGAATTACAACTCAAATCAAGTTCGAATTTGAACTCGAATCAAGCTCGAACTCGAACTCAGATCCAATTCGAACCAAACTCACCCATTAAAATTTATGAAATTTTAGGATATTTCTCTTATAAATTTTAAAACTTAAAGGTATTCTCTTAGTTTTTATAAAACTAAAGGGATCAACTTCAAACTTTATCATGAAAAAGACAAAGTTAAAAATTCCATCACCTCCCTCTCTCTTTTTATACATCTTTTCTCCCTTTGTTTATCATCTCTATTCCAATGTGAGACAATTTACTAATCTTTTTTGTAGTTTTTCTTTGTCTTTTTAATTGTGATTTTAATTAAAAAATAATTAATTAATTTTTATATACTATATAGCATTGTATTAGTAGTTCAAAAAAATTAATAAATAAAAGAGACAATTTGTTAGTATCTAATATGATCCAAAAAGAATTTGACATTATACTAATGTGGTGTTTGTTTTTTAAGATGTGCTGAAGTCTGATTTCACTTCTGATTTATAAGAGGTGGTGCTGAAGTCTGAAATCTGAATCAGTCAGACTGTTTGTTTTTACGTCTGAAGTCTGAAATCTGAATCAATATAAMYRCGAAAAAAGTCTCATAACGACTAKAACCAATATTCATATTGCATTAATTGTGTCGCCATCATCCTTTGCTCATTGGTTTGATCATACTCATAAAATAACTCATATATAGGAGAGATCGATTTGTAGAGATCGTTTTGGATAGATCGGTAGCTTGAGACCGAGCGAGAGATTGATATGGTGTCTAGATCGTATGATGTGGAATAGATCGGTATGATTTGGTAGCTGGAAATCAAGCGAGAGAACGAGAGATCGATATGGTGTGTGAATAAGAGTCCATTAAGAGTTTAGACTACCACTTAAAAATTCAGAGGACAATAAGAGCTTTTCAGCTCTTATTTTCAAAAAAATCAAACGGTCTGAAAATAAAAACGTCTGACCGATTCAGACTTAAGAGGTATTAAGAGCTTTTTTTTAAAAAAAACAAACAAGCCCTAAGAATCCAAATATGTATTAATTAATTACATTGGATAAGAAAAATATGTAAAAAAAATCATTGGTTGTTGATCTTATGGCAGAAGGATAATTATTGTAGTAGGTGACGAAAAAACAAATGATAACCCTCAGACAATTTAATAAAATAACTAAAACTATATATAAATTTAACACCACCAAAAGAAAGATAATGGATATATTTGTAACGGTGAAAGATCGTGTGAGAAAAAAGAGTTGAGATGAAAAACATAAGAAGGGATTTGGACGCTTGATTACTATTAATCTCAAACCCACCATCAATCATGTTTGATATGGAGATTGATCTAGTCATATTTTATCTTAATGTACATTCAAGGGTGGAGATCCCTTCTTAGATCATCTCTAAGAGCTTCTCCCACAGGAAAAATGGAAAAAATGGGGATTTTGAGTCAATATTTTGCTGCAATAGTTCTCTCAAAACTATCTCCAAAATGAAGAAAGTAATAAAATACTTTGAAAATAAATATTTAGAAAGAAATATAATATTTTAATATTATAATCAATATTAGATTCTCCAAAAATAAGAAATCTATTAAAGATGAATGTAATTTTTTTTTTTGAGATTTTGTTCATTTGGTTTATGGTTAGATTTAAGATGAAATCATTAGAGGTGAGCAGCGAAACCGGGTACCAGACTATAGAACTGGAACTGCCTTGGAACCGCCGCTTCCAGAACCGGAACCGATATGAGTGGTTCCGGTTCCTAAAATACGGAACCGATTGAGAATGGTTCCAGTTCCGGTTCTTAATTTTTCGGAACTGTTACCCACCGGGTACCCGGTATTTTTCAATAAAAAAATAATAATTATTTTTTAATACTAAATTTATATTAGGTTTACGTCTTAAAAGCACGTCGTCATCTTCAATCTTCATCTAAATTCTTCATATAAAATGATTCGTATTTTTTTAAATTGTGTGTTCACTTGGATTCATAGTATGTAATCGTTAAACTTTGAACAATTACCATTATAGTATGTAATCGTTAAACTTTGAACAATTACCATTATAGTATGTAATCGTTAAACTTTGAACATTTTCTATTAGTCTATTATGTTTTGTAATCGTTAATCAATATTTGTAACAATTATTCTGTATAATTTGTATTCTTGCTTATTTATTTAGTGTTTTGGCAATGTTTTATTTTTTATTTCTAAATAACAAATTTTTAATATTTTAGAAAGCGGGTACCCGAAACCGGAACCGGTTCCCGGCGGTTCCGGTTCCAAAAATTTAAGAACCGCTCTAACCGGTTCCGGTTCCAATATCTCAAGAACCGCCGATTCCGGTTTTTGTCAAAAAGAGTGGGTACCCGCCTATGCTCACCCCTAGAAATCATAGATGAGGGTAGAAAACGACATCAGATGAAAGTTAAAGGGAGTAAAATATAATATCAACAAAAAATTGGTAAGGGGTTGAAGGGATTTGAACCCGACGTGAATCGAACACGCAACCTTCTGATCTGGAGTCAGACGCGCTACCATTGCGCCACGGATCCCCTTTGTGCTTCTACTTCCACATCTAATTACATATATTCATAAATATTTTAAATATTAAATGCAAAAAAAAAGAAATATTATTAAATCAAAATAGTTAACCCCAAATTTTACTCTCAAAAAGAGCCCTTGAGTAAAAAATATATTGAGAAGAAATAGTTCAAGTCTAACAAACGTGAGACACTATCAGTTATATCCCCTTTTTCCAAAAAAAAAAAAATCAGTACCTCTACACCATGCAAAGAAAATTACAATAAACTTGACCTTTCTTACAATTTCAATAATTTCATCTGCAACAATCTCACATCTGCAAGTCGGACCACCACGACAAGGTTCATCAGCGAAAAGCTATTTAACAAATGATGGGGTCCTTAAGAACCGTCAACCCGCCATTCTTGGCTACACATCTTCGAGGAAATAGTAAGCATGGCCGACCATTATCCCCTATCATGTATAGTTTTTCAACAAAAATTGGGTCAATCTGATTCAATATGCAATCATAATTTGAGGCTCATGTTTAGCAACCATAAGCTAGTTTATATCTTGAACTTAATGAAAAACCCTTGTTCAGTAAGGGGTTGTTTGTTTACCTCTTAATAGTTCCATTAAGAGACAATATCTTAATCGTTAAGAGATGAATCTTGTTTGGCAAAAAAAAGTTTGTCTCTTAATGGTTTCAAAACCCTCGGAATGATTTTGTATCTTGGATCTCCCTTAACCATTAAGAGCCCTAATTTCATGGTACACAATTACCAAACAATTATATTTCATTTTGCACTATATCATGAGAGCCTCTTAATCATTCTGACCACTTAATCATTCTGCACCAAACCATTCAGTAATTGTCAAACAGCCCCTAATGCATAAACTAACTTCTTAAAAAACTAGCTTTTGAATGAGCTCTGGGGTTTTGTTCATTTTTTTTTTCCAATTATGCCCCTTATATTTTAGAATTGAGTAACTATCCAGCACGTCAATATAGGTTATCTTACATTTCCCCTTATACTGTAGCTTACAATTAGTTTGTTAAACACAACCGAAATAGCCTAAAGAGAAGATGCAAAGAGACTACAACACTTGGGCTCGTTTGGTTTGGTCTGGTTTATATAAAAAATACTAGCTTAAAGAAAGGTGATGGTAACGTTATCGACTTACGAGTAGATACACCCAAGCACTTTACCTCTACAAATTGAGGTCCTTAGGTCTGCATAAATCTCAAACAGGATATATTGGGTTCATTTGATTTGGTTTATCAGTTATTGGGTTCCACATGCAAAGACCTTGGTTAAAGACGATCATGTCATTGAGTGATAGTGTTTCCTGGGACTAACAAGGACCGGTAGACCTTGGTTAAAGACGGGCATTGGATCTCTTCCGAACGAGTTTTCTTTCAAAGACAGCTTCCACGTGAACCGTGTCACCAAGTAATGGATCATGGTTAGAGTTTCCATCTTCGCAAACTCGCCACCCGGGCACACCCTTACCCCTCCTCCAAACGCCACAAAACTATAGGGCGGTTTTGTCGTTTGTTGCTCAAATCGCGTTGGGTCGAATCTCGATGGATCGGAGAAGATGTTGCCATCCATGTGTGTCATGCTTGAAACCCACATCACCTGTTTGTTACATAAAAGAAGTCATTTGGGTTCACTTTTTTCAAGATTTCAAGAAAATTGTCTCTAAGGGTGCATTTGGTATGCAGACTACACTAAGGGTGCGTTTGGTATGCAGACTATATGAGACAGAACGGGACAAAAAAAATAGTCTCATGTTTAGCATGCCATGGACAAAAAAAAAAACATGGAACAATGTGAGACTATTTTTAATTTTAATGGGACAAATCTTGATATTTATTGATCCATTAAAAAAGGTGGAACAACATGAGACTAAAGTTAAATGACAATATTTTGGTTGAGTTGTTGTCATTTTACAATCATTATATGATATAAAATAACATTGAACAACATTTAGGGGTAATATGATCATTTTAATAGTTTTCTCATGTCATGTCTTAGTCGTACCAAACATAGGATAGACAATTAGTCCCGTCATGTCCCGTACCATTCCGTCCTGTCTCATCCCGTCTACGTACCAAACACTACATAAAAGTCAAGGTTTGACTTCTGAAAGTCAAACAAACAAAATTTTAACTTAATGGTTTTTATGTACCTGCCATCCTTTAGGAATTATATAACCGTTGTATTCGATGTCCTTGATGGCTTTTCGGAAAGAACCGAAGAACGGTGGATTCAATCGTAAAACTTCGGTTGCTACTCTCCAACTGTACTTCATATTCGTAAGATCATCCCACGTTAACGACTCTCCGGGAGCCTTGTTTCTGACGATTCCGTCTTGCTCTACAATTTCAAGATTTGTAGGTTAGAGATAGCTATGAAATATCTGAAAACCCCATCAGATTATTGTCCAAAAAAGAGGCACTACAACAAAATCGGGTTTATAGGACACTCTCAATTTCTAAGCGTCTTAATAGACCACTTTATAAGAAAATAAAGCGTCATATTTAAAGGCGTTGTAATAAGTTTATATGACATTTTTTTTACGTCATAATAAGTTTTTTAGGACACTTTTAATATAAAGCGTCCCATTAGCAACTTTATAGGACACTATTTGAAAAACTGTCATATAAAAACAAATGTCCTATAAAAATTGAGTTTATAGGACACTTTCTCAAAAGTGTCATATAAAGTTGCTAATATGACACTTTGTATTAAAAATGTCCTAAAAACATGTTAAAAAGCCAAAACATCATATAAACTTATTACAACACATTTAGATATGATGCTTTATATATTGGTCCTATAAATTAAGTCCTATAAAACGGTCTATTGGGACGCTTAGAGATTGAGAGTGTCCTATAAACCCAATTTTGTTGTAGTCAGGGTTTTTTTTGTAACCGTGCGTGTCAGGTCCAATTTGCACTGCCTTGAAAAATAACAGCTTGAGGAGGCTCGATCTTAAGAATGAGAGGTTTCAACGTATATTAAGAACAAATGGTTCAAGTCTAGGAGACTCCAGTAGTATCTAACACTTACCACGAACAACATTATTGTATACAGTCGGGTGTTCGGCTAGTAATTTGATCATGAAACTTATGAGGCTCGAGGTTGCATCGTATCCTCCAAACATCAACCCGACTACGTTGTCCACAATCTCATCGTCAGATGTCAAGTTCGGGTTCTCATTTTGGGCGTTGATCAAATGTGTGATTAGATCTTGATGGCCCGAAGCTTTTTGTTCCTCCAAGATCGACCGTTTTGCACGGATAAGATCCATGATGATGGTTTTCAGTCGTGAACTAGCGTTAAGACTCCGATTGAATTGCGTAAATGGCACGTTTATAGGCACCGAAAGCAGCCCGCGAGTCATTTCTTGGAAAAGCGACAAGAGTTTATCACGTATCGTCCCCTCTTCTAACCCGAGAACAAGTGAACAAATCACATTAAACGTTAGAACCTTCATTACCGGCATCACCTGCAACATTACGATCCAACAACCATGGTTTGAATGATCGAATCCCCTAAAAAAGAACGTTCACTAGATTACAACAAAACCGAGTATATAGTAGCGGTGCTTGAAAACCGACCAGCCCGACCAAACCGGCCAACCCAACCCAAGAAAACCCAAAAATGTTTGGGTTGGGTTGGTTTTAGATTTTTCAAATTGCAAACATTGGGTTGGGTTGTTCAAATGCCTTCAACCTGACCAACACAACCCATATGCAGCCCTAGTATATAGGATGCCAAAAATGTCTAAATTGACATAATATACTGTATTATATTAGATCAAACAATTGTATGTCTTATGTAAAAATGTTACAATAAGTTTATATTACGGTTTTTATATCCCTTAAAACACTTTAAAATAAAACATTTTATTAGTTTTTATAGACTTAATATCAATAAAACAATCTATTACGATATTTAGACATATTTTGCATCCTAAAACCGCTTTCCTTGCAATGAAAAGATCGTTTGACGTACCTGAACCTCCCGTTTACCACGCCAATGAACGTCAAGATGGTTTCGTGTTTCTTGATCCATCTTCGGAACGTACGTTTTTAACACTTCGGGCCTTAAAAACGACACGATTGCTGCCCTAACTCGCTTATGGTCTTCACCATTCAACTCGACTATGATCTTCTTCCCCAAGATCCGGCTAAGCGACGGCGGCATCTTGTTGGCAAGTGTGTTTCCATCACAAGTGTATATAAACTTATTTGCAGCCTGGCCATGGAGGAAAACCGTCGGGTGGCCGAAAAGGGTTAGCTTCGATATTGGACCATACTTCCTTATCCGTTCTTCGAACCACTCGTGGTCGGTGTTGGTTCGCAAGGCAGTCAAGAGGCTAAAGCTTTGGCCGATCACCGGGAACCCAAGTGAACCCGGTGGCAGCCGGCGGTTCGATGATGTTCTGGTTCGAAGAAGAAGGAGTAAAGGGATAACGAGGGATAAGAGTAGAGCTGAAAAGAGGATGATTTCCATGGCGGATGTGAAGAAGAAATGAATGTGGGAATGAAGAGATGAATACGAAGAAGATGATGGAAAGCCGAAATGGGCATCTTATGATTTGTCGTTGTTTCTTTGTTTTCTTTTCCATTTTGATAAAAGTTTATACAAAATACAATTATCTTTTTAACGGGTACTCGTACAATTTAGCGAGATACATTTCGATTTTAATGTTTCGTTTTTTTTGTCTCGATTGATGTTATACAAATTGAAAAAAAAAATTGATACTAGTACCAAAATGACTTTAAAGTTTTTCCATTTTTTTGTGTTTCTTTAATTCATTTTTTTGCTTAATAAATATTTTTTATAAAAATAATAATGAAATATTTTGTTAAAACTCAATTATTATCCTAATTATATTTTAAGTTTTTTATATTTAAAATGAGATATGTCTCGCTGCATTACGCGAGTACTCTTCTAGTATATAAATAAACAGTTAGGACACCATTCTTAAATGCATTATATTTTAAAGAAGTCACTAAAACACTATATTAATAGGAACCTTGTTAAGATATTCGTATAAATTGGAGAGCATATTATGAGAATAAAAATGAGTATATATACATCAACTCTAATAAATATGAAAGGAACATATATTAGAGAAATAAAGGTGTCACACTAATGAATTATCTGGGTTATTGAATCATATTTTGTCACCATAAAGAACTTTGAGACAATGACACATATATGTTTCGACATGACCACAAGGGACACTGTGGTTATGACATAATGATATGTGCTTTATAATATACACATAGACACATTCTCTTTCGAGTGAAAGGCAGAATGAGATAATTAATCAAATTGCAATTATCGACTTCTACAGCACAGGAAGTAACACCACCATCATAAGATGCCCTCTCGAATACCTACAACTTTTTATAAACCTGATCTTTAGCCAAGATAGGAATGAGACCATCCTAAAGCTAATGACATAATACAAAATTATTCAATTCTTACAAACGAATACAATGTGATATTTATAGACATAAACATCTAGAATGTGACCAAAGGGCCTTTGGCCTAAGGGTATCGTAGCCCTTGGTCTTCTAGGAGGTCAGGGGTTCAAACCTCACCATAGGTGAGGAGAGTGTGAGTTTATTTGTTGCATTTGCCGTATATAAATATTATATACTTGACATCTGAATCCAAACTTGACATCTGAATTGAATAAATGCAATATCCAGTCTTCGTTCCCAAGAGCCAAAATCAACTAAGTGTTGTATTTCATCCAAAGCTTATACTTCATAAATAGTCTTGCTAGAATTTGATTGTAGCTTATGTTTCGAAAAGTCTTATAATTGTCTGTGTTGATCCAAAAACAAAAAACCTTCAACGAAATAAAAGAATAGTTGAAATGAGATCGAGACGTCACCAAAGCGGATTAGATGGTCATCTAACCAAAAGAAAATCAATACAAGATAAAGTCAAAAGTAGTCTGACAAATATTACTTCTGGTAAGCCAAATTTGGAGTGCAAACTTATCCAACAAGTTTGGCTCACCAACCCTATCAACTCTCATCCTGGTATGGGAACATGATTGGCATATCAAACAAAATAAGTTCTAAAGTATTATTTTTATTAGTACCATACTTGCTTTACTGTTCCCTCTGTACTATAGAAGGATATATGAGTTAAATAAATGTCGAAATCACCTTCAAAGGATGAAATGAGGAGTACAAACATGCACTGATCAGTAAATCAGATAAAGACACGTGCTAAAGTTGACAACATCATTTTATGCATTGAAGATGTAACAGGTTTTCATTGTCATTTGTTGCAACTCACCCGTTTTGAAAGGAATTCTGAGTGATAGTTTCTTAAACAAAATCAACGTCAACCATCTGAAGAACTATCTCAGTACTTCATATATGAAAGAGTACTGATGTGGTAAAATCATAAGTGTGCACACAGTGGGCATAAAATCCCCAAAGTGGCAGTGCAAGTGCACGCCGACACTAAGATCGCTTCAAGTAATAAAGTGGTATAGTACCAAGATCGTTTCCACAGGGACCGGACTTACTGAGAATCAGAGACTTTCATGAACTTCTTGAACACTGTTTCGGGTTGAGAAAATATTTGAGTTTTGATTGGTGCAAAGCTTTAAAATATGAAATAAACCTTTAAGATTTAAAAGATGGGTATGGGTGTAAGCTTTGCTTAAGAATAAAGCAGGAACGACTTGGTCAGAAACCCATGTGATTTCTATAAGAACTCCTTTCTCTCGAAAGCGAATTCTTATATACTGTGCCCACAGAGTGCCCACAAAGCGTCCAAAATTATCAATCTTAAACTTGCCGATTTAGCTACTAGATAAAAAGATATCTGGCTCCACTAGTCTGAAGATTTATACTCACAACGTATTGTAGCATAAACTCGACTAATATATGAACAAAAGCTAAAAACATGCAAAACCCGCATCTCTGCGTGATTATCAAAGACTCTCTCGAACCTTTGTGCATCATCTAA
>NC_037537.1:659494-668658 GCF_001531365.2 Cynara cardunculus var. scolymus | reverse complement strand
TTTTTTAGACAATAATTAAATTCTTAACCTTTCATCACCTCTTAACATAATTTGGACCAAAAATATAGAATATGAGCAAAATGGGTACCAAATATATAATAAAATAGGGGTATAGAACAACAAATAACTCTAACAAAATGAGAGTTATCAAGTACCTTTTTCTCTTACTCTTTCAGTCGTTAGCAAATTTTTTACCAATCAAATTGTTTAGGATCGGATCTTACCTTCTAGCTTCCACAACAAATATGTAATTATTTGTTTTCAATAAACATACAGAACGAAAAGTGAAATTTTCTTTGTTTGTACTGAACCCCCTTCTACAAACACCTTTTGTGTTAGTCATTACCATTCCAAGACCAACAATATGTATTAATATGATTAATTCGATAGAAGTGTACAAGAGGTGAAAACGAACACTATTTAATATAACTATGAGCGTATACGTATATAACGAATTAAATATGTATGGTGCGTTGTCCTTTTCAAAACCTACGCATTCTCCTTGTCCTTTCCTCTCGTTCTTCAACGTTTTCAAGATATAAATCCGTTCAATGCTTGAAGTTGGGACATCGATCTGTCTCGTGCAATTTATTTTTTGTTTTCGGTTCTTTGTTGGTAACTTATTTTAGGGTTTTAACGACCTGTTTTTTGACATTTTATCTTTTACGTTTCTTTTACTGTTTGTTTGTTATTTGCTCTTTTTGCAACATTGATGTCAGGTGAAGTCACGCATTTATTTTTAATCTATGTGTGTGTTTGTGTAGTTAATACTAAGTACTAAATGTATTTATTAAACGATGATAAACTCCTCTGAATAAATACGAAAAGGAAAACACTGAGGTTTTAACTGTTAAAAAATACACCAAATCATTACGAAAACCAAATTAACCACCAACAAATACAATATATTATTCATTGTTTTAAAAAGGAAAACACTGAGGTTTTTTGGTATGTGTTTAAGTAAACCCTTAAAAGGGTAAATGTAATAGGTTTAGTTGAGTTTTGTTTAATAGAAAAATACGTATGATGCAAAGTACAATTAGGCATGGCAATGAGGCGGGTTTTGTAATCCCCGCCCCGACCCCGATTTTCAGTAACATCCCGCAGTCCCAGTCTCCGGTCAAACTCCTGTCAAACCCCGATCAAACCCATGAAGAATATCCGTTAGTTTGAGTCTACCATGGATCCTCGACCCCACCCCCAACCTCAGTTTGAGTAACAGCCCCGACCCTGGCCCCGGTTTAAGTCTACCGGGGATCCCCGGACCCGTTTTAGCTCTTAAGGGGACTTGAATTGGTGATCACTGGTGAACAAATCAACATCTTACCTCTTAAGCTACCCCTAAGTATTATAGTTTAACATTACAAAAATCAAGAAAGAATACAAGTATAAAGGGGAAAGTCTTGAGAAAAAAGGTCAGAGGACCTTTGTAGGTGTTTGTTAAACATTGAGGGGGAAAATAGAAATAATATAAAAATGAAGGGGTAAAAGTGGAAAACCTCAAAAGTTGGATTTCTTCACCTTAATTACGTGACGTCCTCAAATCCCGATCTCTCTTTGAACCTCCCTCATCTCTCTCTCTCTCTCTCTCTCTCTAGGGTTTCGTTATGCAACCAGCAACAACGGCGGTAATGGATCCTCGGTACCAACAACAATGGATGATGATGAATCAGCAGCAACCACCGCCACCACAGCAACAGTATCATCAACAGCAGCCGCAACAAATGTATACCTACAACCAGCAACCACCACCGGCTGCGGCGGTGCCGCCGGTTCTACCTCAGTACCCGGTAGCAGCAACAGCTGGTACTGGTCCGAATCATCAACCAGCTAGCGCCGATGAGATCCGTACGCTATGGATCGGGGATCTACAGTACTGGATGGACGAACAGTATCTAGTTAGCTGTTTCGCCCAATCTGGCGAGGTATATAAGATTTGTTCTTGTTATGTTTAGAATTAATTTTTCAATTTTGTGTTTTTCATTTTTTGCCGACAAATTATTATCGTGTATTTAGATTACAAAGTTTTCAATAATCTTCCGTATAGGAACATGTTTATGTCCCCTMAATGCATTTAAAGGACAATTTATTGAGAACTTAATGTTCCGAAGGGGCACTACAGTTGGAATATGATTGTGGAATAATTGTGGTGTATTTGATACATGTCTCTTTTATATACCCAAATTACAGATACGAATTTTTCAAGTCATATGTGTGCATTTTGTGCTATATTGGTTGTTCTTGACTTTATTTTTTCACCCCATGATTCCCCGAATAGAGTTTCCAAGCCTGGCACTTTGCATACACAGTTGATAAGGATTTGTTTACAGTATATGTTTTTGGTTAATCATGTTTCAAATGTAACACTGCTTAGTACACAACACAAATTTTAATGTAATTGTTGAACTTTTCTGGAGAAGTTTTAGAGTTTATCAGGTTTTAAACTGAAAAAACCCAGCCCATTTGACTTGCAATTCAAAGTTTACTCAACTCCAAGGTAAAAAATCGTCCCATTTGACATCAGAAGGCTGAATTCACTTCACCTCTTCCTTTTGACGAGAAGGGGGTAATCCATATTTTTTCCTGCATGTGTTGCTGACAATTTTGTTCCACTTATGCATGATGGAAGCATTGTTGCTATGTAGCTAACTAGAAGCTAACTTTGTACTTGTTGTTCATGTTTGCATACTTTTGTATGTTTGATATTAATGAAATACGTATAATCTTTTATTTCATGAAACCTTTGCTAACTTTTTTGTGATTTATATGTGAGAGGAGTGTCATTGCTATGTAGCTGTTTGAACTTTGAAGTCATGTTTGTGATTGCAGGTAATTTCAGCAAAAGTTATCCGTAACAAGCAAACTGGACAATCTGAAGGTTATGGTTTCATTGAATTTGTTAATCGTCCTGCTGCGGAAAGGCATCTACAGACATATAATGGCACTCTTATGCCCAACGTTGAGCAGAACTTCAGGCTAAACTGGGCTTCTTTTGGCGTTGGTGAAAAACGTGCAGATGGTGCTCCTGATTTCACCATATTTGTTGGGGATTTGGCAGCTGATGTTACGGATTATACATTACAGGAGACATTTAGAGCTCATTATCCATCTGTAAAGGGTGCAAAGGTTGTAACTGATCGAATGACAGGACGCACAAAAGGTTATGGTTTTGTGAAGTTTGGAGATGAGACAGAACAACTGCATGCAATGACTGAGATGAATGGAAGATTATGCTCAACCAGACCAATGCGCATTGGGCCAGCAGCTAACAAAAATACTGTTGGTGGACAACAGTATCCGAAAGGTACATTTTGCAACTGTGTATAAGGAAGCTATGTAGCTTGGTTTTGTTATTTGCTTGAATATTAGATTCATGATATTATTGACGACTTGTGATTTGATTCTTGGATTTTGTATGTGGTTGTCCTTTGGACCCTTAGTTCTTAGAAACATTGTGTATGGTTTTGTTTATCAAGCTTCTTAAGTTCAATTCCTTCCGTATTGTGTTTAACTTCCTAAGATGATCGCCAGCTAGCAGAGTCATTTCCTTCCCGTGCTTTGAGCAGTTTTGGGCATTAAATTTTCGTGAAGTATTAAACATGCAAAAACTTATTCGAACTCCTGTTGTCTCAAAGCAGGGCATCAAGGGGATCTATCATGTAAGGGTCTGGCACTGATTCCAGCAGAAATAGTTACCCCTATAGTGGGTGGCCTTGCTTAGGTCAGTTTTCCATTTAAGCCATTAAATTGCCCTTTCCGTTTATTTCAGTTCCTCAAGGCGGCATTATACTGTGATTTGATTACTTTCTTTTCAAGTCCTTTAATTTTGGTCTTTCCTTCCAGTCAAGTTACAATTTCCTGCCATTCAAGTGCTCTTTTGTCACTATTTCCTTTTCAACAATCACCAATAATCAGTTTAGTCCCTGGTTACATCTTTCTCTGTATCGTTATACTTTTTACTTGGTTCTGTTTCCAGTCATAAGCTTTTATGTTCATTGTCTTCGTCTCTCTGCTTAAAGTTTGATGGTACCTTTTCTATGAAGATGCCTTTTGCATTTTAGTTACAAGTTTGTTACCATCCTGATCTTGTTAGTTTTCACTTGTCCATGAAGTAACTAAAAATTTAGTTGGGAATCTGCATCTAATGGGGCTTGAAGTTGTACTTGGCATTAACATTATACTCTCTATCTTGGTTCAGACTAGACTTACTTTTTAGCTTTTTGCACATTAAATTTTTGGAGCGATGTCATGCACTCGTCTTTGGAAATCATGATACATAATTCTAGTTAAGCAGGATTTAGCTGATCTAACAGGAGGTCAGAAGGATCAAGAAACTTTTGGATCTTTTGGTGTCTACAGTTTTGACTAGTAACTTTTTTTTGTTGTTGGAGAACAAATGTAATTTCATCAGCAAAGTCTTTCTCGTTTTAAAGTTTTAATGGTCTTGAAACTCTAGGAACGTAGAATTTGTGTGCAAAAAAATTCCTTCCATGAGGTTAAAGGCCACAGGCATATACACACTTAAAGTGCAAGTGACATAATGGACCCTCATCAGTCGACTTCTTGGGGATCACTGCATGAATCCAATATATGGTTATTTTTTCTGCATCTTTTTCATGTGGGAGTATGTCCCTTCATCACACTTTGGACTGTTTATGTGAACAAACTAACATAATTTATCTTTCTGTATTTGTTGTTCAATTGATATATATATATATATATACATACATATATATATATATATATATATATATATAAAATATAACCCTTCATCACAGTTTGGACTGTTTATGTGAACTGAAGTAAATAAACTAACAGAATTTATCTTTCTGTATTTTTTGTTCTGATTGATATATATATAAATGAATGTTTATGAACAAAGAAATCAATTCCTAATCTGTTTGGTTATGGAATATCTGCAATAAACGGGTCTTTTTGCTATCCATGGTTAGTTTTGTGACATGCGTTGCACCGTTAGGGTGTGTTTGGTATGCAGACTGGACTGGACGGGTGAGAGCGAGGTAAGTGGGCGAAAGAGTTGGTGGAAAGTTTTGAGGTTTTGATTTGTAATGGGTGGTTTAGTAATTTACCAATCTTGTTCCATCTCACCCTGATTTTTGTTCCACCTACTTCGGTAGGACAAAAGATTGCATTTTCTCCCACTCGGTCTTTGCCTTGACCTAGTCTGTTGTCGCACCAAACGTGGGACAAGAAGTTTTTGACTTTTTATCCTGTTTTGTTCGGGGTACCAAATGCACCCTTACAGGTTTGAGTAGGGGCATATCCTTCCGCCACAGCCTGCCTAATGCTTCTCTTAGTTATTCAGTTATTATCTTCTACAATCCACTTGCTATGTACAAGAGCTTGGTAAAACAAAAAGAAGACAACCTTTGATTAATTTTTTTTATGTACACGCTGTTCAAGTTGGCTATATGGATAAGTAAATAATCATGAGCAAAAATGTTTAATATTAGCTATTTGGTTCTACAGTTAATGCAACAAACTAATTTTCTTGTTATCCATGCTTTTTGGATGATGATTTCATAACATTCACATTCATAATCAGTTTATGTGGCTACATATCTAGAATTATTTCGATTGTAGTTTCTTGTTTATATTCAACATGTGATTTTGCATCCGAATGCTATGCTGGAAGCTTGGCCGCAACTATCGACATATCTGACATTAAACTGGAACTGAAATCACTCGCTCTTACTTAAACTTCTAATTTGAATTTTCTTTACTTGCAGCTTCATACCAGAATACCCAAGGAACACAGAACGAGGAGGATCCAACTAATACAACTGTCAGTAATATCTTTCATTTCGGGAGCATATATTGCTTTGTAGAACAAAAATCTCAATGGTTTAAAAACATTGATTGCAGATATTTGTTGGTGGTCTGGATCCCAACGTTACAGATGAGCACCTTAGGCAAGTCTTTAGCCAATATGGACAATTAGTCCATGTGAAGATACCTGTGGGCAAGCGGTGTGGATTTGTTCAATTTGCTGATAGGTATGTGTGTTTGTGCAAATTTATTATGAATGAAGGAGAACATATCTAAGTGTTTGGTTGCATTATCATGCATATGCAGAAGCTGCGCTGAAGAAGCACTGCGAATGCTACAAGGAACTCAGTTGGGTGGACAAACTGTGCGACTTTCATGGGGTCGTAGTCCTTCAAATAAACAGGTTTGTTTAAGGTTTCTCGATAAAAATTGGCTTCTCATTATCTTTGATTTTCTAAATTTTTAACATGTTATTTGACTTTTTTTTTCATTTTTCTTATTCTTTTATCTTATATGTTGTCATGAGTCTTTAATATAACATAACACTTTTTGTAAGATCTTAACATATATGATATGAATCAACAATTTTCTTCTTTTATATAAAATTGAATTGTTCAGTATAATTGAGTAATAGTGGAAAGCATATGTGTGTGTATATGTATGATATACTGACTTACCGCTTTAAGCCATGCCTTGAAGAGCGACGGGGCTCCTAGTGCCTGATTTTGCGGCCATGGCACTCCACGCAATTTAGAACCTTGCATGTTGCACAAGACCTATCATACATTAAATTAATTTGATGGAAGTTCTGACTGATCTTCTTTAGTAGGCTTTGTAATCAATTGCGTACTGGGAATTTTACGGTTTGGCCTGGGCACATTAATATAATTCATATTAAATACTTAAATATTAAGTTATATTTGTGCATTACATCAAAGAGCCTTGGGTTATGTTTGGCATACTAGCTGATACGATAGCTGTTAGCTAAAAGGCTAATTGTTGGCTATTAAGCTAGCTAATAAACTAGCCGTGTTTTGATAAAAAAAAATGCCTGATAAGTTTAGATGACAATGTAAAATGAGCTAAAAGGACATGCTGAAGAATTAATTGGAAAATATGAGGCATAATTGGGAAAAAAGTCCCCCTGAAACTTATTGAAATTCTACTTGAATTACCTTTTCAGAAAGCTAGTTTTTTGCTAATCAATTGGGTTTTTTCAACAAGGTCAAAATAATAAGCTAGCTTATGGTTGTGAAACATGGCCTTAGTCTCTCCTTCAGTATGTTTTATTTCTTTCTGGCGGTTCAACTAACAAGAAGTGATGTATTGGATTTGTTCAGCCTCAGCAAGTAGAGCAAAGCCAGTACAGTGGAGGTGGTGGATACTATGGATATGGACAGGGCTATGAGACTTATGGGTATGCTCCGGTTGCACAAGATCCAACTATGTACTATGGCGGCTATGCGGCGGGATATGGTGGTTATCCACAAGTCCAACAGCAACCACAGCCACAGATACAGCCACAACCACAGCAGCATCAGGTAACATCAAATAACGGTTTCATACCCTTTTCATAGAAATATTTGATTGAACGTGATCTTGGAGGTTGTTAATATGCCTTAGTGTGGACAGCCTTTACCTGTTAGTATGCCTTAGTGTGGACAG
Organism: Cynara cardunculus var. scolymus; assembly: GCF_001531365.2. Lineage (NCBI taxonomy): Eukaryota > Viridiplantae > Streptophyta > Magnoliopsida > Asterales > Asteraceae > Cynara > Cynara cardunculus. The sequence goes on along the minus strand of NC_037537.1, from coordinate 661,203 downwards.
CCGACGCCTTTGTTTGGTTGTATTTCCAGGGATTTTCTTATATTACTCCCTCCTCTGTCCCAAAATAAAATTCCACACTGAAAAAACACAATTTAAGAACTGTCGTTATTACACTTTTTATTTAACTAAATTACAATTTTACCCTTACATAGAGGGAGTAATGAATTTCTCCATCTCATAATTGAGGGTGCAATTGGGAAGTAACTGTAGACACCTGTTTTGGGATGGGGCAGTTCTTTCTCAGTCCAAAACAGAATGCAAACATTTCCCTGGGTAAAGTTTTCATTCCGAAGTTTCCGTGCATGCTCATTAATCATTAGAACCATTGTAACATGTCATGTTGTATACATGGTATGACAAACCAAATGTCATGTCTTTCTCCCACTCGTATGTGAGTCAAGTTCGACTTATCCTAGGCCCTGAAGGTAGCCAGATAATTTTTTAGTGGTCCTGAGGGGTGCTTTTGGTACACGGAAACTGGACTAGCGGAGTTGAGGCAGGCTAGCGAAAGAACTCTGGAAGGTTTTAGGGTTTTAATTTAACATGGGTAGTTTAGTAATTTACCGATCATTTTCATGATTTCAGTTCCACCTATTTGTTGGGACGAAAAAACGCACTTTTGTCCCACTCGGGTCTTGTATTGTCCTGGTCTTATGTCGTGTCAAACATTGGACAAGTTTTTATAGTGTCATGTACCGTTCTGTCCTGCATAGCAAACACACTCTAAGGGAACTTGAATCGGTGGCCACTAGGGAGCAAACCTAATCTTTTACCAGTTGATCTATGCCCAAGGGTCCACGTTGTGATTTGATTGGCTAGTCGTACCATGGTAGAACGGCTATATTCAGTATTTACATATTTGGATTCATGATATTTGATGTTCAACACATTGTTATTATGTGCAGTGATACCAGAAACCGATGTTGGAAGATGGAGGCGTGGGCGATTGAAGAGGGATCATCTAAGCAAGCAAGCCCCTTTTCTTCCAATTTGATTTGAGATTCTCTGTAAACGAGGTCTTTTGACATTTCTACCCTTTTCGCTCTTAAACAATTGTACTGAGGATTTGATGATTTCGTTTTACATGTTTATCGGCTTTTGAAGTTGGCCAAAATTCGAAGTGCAGACTCCACAAAATCGTTTTAAAAACCGACAGTTGCATGGCTTTTCCTTTTGGCAAAAACATCCAAAGTGCACTTCGAGTTCTGATTAGATGAAAACCAACCCATACATTTTATTTGCTAAACAAGAAAATTTGTTTTTGTTTGGAGTGCAAGTGACAAGTATGTAGCAGCCGTACCACCACCCCTTTTTAAATAGCCTTTTTTTGCTATGCAGACCGTACAGGAATACGAGATCGAACAATTCATCTGTTTAGGTTATGTTCGGTAAACTAGCTGGTAGCCAATAAGTTAGTCGATGAACTAGACTCGGAATTGATCGATATATTTCTCGAAACAAACGAAAAGGAAATTTCATTTTCCCAAGTTCAATATTTGCGAGATTAGTCAAACATTTTTATGGAGGAAAGTGTTCACTCTTAGTAAGTCCAGAAAAGTCTGTTTGGCAAAAACTAGTTGATAATGAATAAATTAGTCAATTTATAGTATTTAATAATATAGTTAAAACAAGTTTTTTATAATATAATATAATATAATATATTAATTGATGTAAACCATGTAGTAAATAAAAATTAAAAGATATTATAT
>NC_037537.1:657293-659274 GCF_001531365.2 Cynara cardunculus var. scolymus | reverse complement strand
AGGTATAATTTATATATATATATATTAAAGATTAAAGAAGAAACCATTATGTATGATGTGACATCTTCTAAAAGTTAAGAGTTTATTTATTTTTATTTTTTTATCTTTTTAAATACTAATTAATTTAAAGACTATTATGCCTCTATAAGCAAATTAGATGTTTCATAATAAATGAGTTCATTTGGTAATTTTGCATCCAACTAAATTTAAACCTCTCAAACTATTCAACTTTTTGACAAGTATTTAATTTAAATTTAACCTCTTAGACTATTCAACTTCTTGATAAACACTCATTTTGTTCTTTATTGCAATTGATTTACCTTCTCCAACTTTTTATCTTTTTATTTCTCAATCTCTTCCTCTTGATTTAGTTTTGGCATGATTATGTTCTTAGTACGGTGAAATTTTGTCGAGAATGGTAATTTTATATCTTCGTGTCTTTTTCTATCGGTTGTTATAATTTTGGTTCCTATATCCGTTCCTACACACGAATACAAACAGTTTGATTAAATGTCCGAGTGTTTTTTTGGTTTGAATTCATATCAACAACATTCTCTATCTTAAAGAAGATAAATATCCAAAAATCCCTCCTTTATGTTTTCCACAACTGCGCTCATCAGGTGAAGTTTCTATTACTCTGTTATGTTACCATACACATACCTAAGCAAATTGTAACCTTTTTTTGTGTTTTAAAATTTGTAAATTTTTGTAACTTAAAATAAATTCTTTGAAACCCAAAACGGGTTTTATTAGGATTTGCAAAAGTGTTGATCAAGTGTTTACAAAGTTTTCACAAAGTAGTTCACTTTGTAAGCTCAAAGAGTTTTTTTACAACAAACTCGTTCAAGAATATGGTCATAAAAGGATTGCCAAAAAAAATTCAATATTGACTTTTGTAAAGAAAATGTTAAACTAAGAAAGTGCAAATTAAATAAAAATAAAAGTTTTTAATATATTAAATATTGTATAAATAATAGTTATTATAAATAAAATATAATATAGAAAATGAAAGGGTTAATCATTCAATGAACACTTTTCAATTTAAACTAAACAAAAATTATGAAAAATTAGGTGAACTGTTTTGTTCTATAGTTGAAGACTTGAAGTACATTGCTTTCATATGATTTAACTTTTTTTATTTAAAAGGGAGATTGGCGTTGTACAAAATATATGTGTTGTTTGTATTATATACATATATGTTCTTATATAAGGTTATGATCAAGTTAAGTTCCTATATGAAACAAGTTTGAGGTTTCAAAGAACGACCTTCATCTCTACTTGTTACAACTTCAGCAACATTTATAAGAATAAGGGCATTGTCTATTCTAGAATTTGTATATATATATATATATATATATATATATAAATTTCAAGAATTGATTTATTTGTTTGATAAATTGAGAAAAATAATGTTCAACTACACTCAAATTTCATTGTTAAAAATACCATATAAAACTTTGCGACGTGTTCCAAGTTTATGAAAATAAACAATTAAAATAATTTGTACATTTTTTTCAACACGAATTTTGGTCATCGTGCAACGCATGATACCGGTTAAAGAAGAAACCAAGAGTGTTTGAAGTGACATCTCCTAAAGCTTAGAATACCATTTTTTTTTTCTTCATTCTCTCAATATCCATTACTACATTTTTTTTTGTCAATTTATGTGTTTTTGTTAAATATTTGTATTCAACTCCAAACCATTCATCTCTATTTATATTAATTCAAATGACATAACTCCAAACTATTTATCTTTTCCAATCAATCATTTATATATATATATATAGGGGTGGGTTCAATTAAAAACCACTCAATTTGTAAAAACCGTGAAAACCTCATTCAACTAATCATAATTTTTCATTTTGTTCATTTTTTTTTGTAAGTATGAGAGGTTGATTAACCATTTTTATTGTAGAGGGTGTTAATCATAGATATTATCATCTTCATTATTTTAATTTTAGAGAAATACATGAAACAGTTT
>NC_037537.1:635603-654903 GCF_001531365.2 Cynara cardunculus var. scolymus | reverse complement strand
TTTATGTATATTTGTATCGTTATTTAGATTGCATTATAGTTTGTTTTTTTTGTTTTTTTCACTTCTCCCATAAATTTATGTATATTTGTATCGTTATTTAGATTGCATTATAGTTTTTTTTTTTTTGTTTTTTCACTTCTCCCATAAATTTATGTATGTTTGTATCGTTATTTAGATTGCATTACAGTTTTTTATGCATTATGTCATGAAGATTTGAAGAAATATTCAAGTTCATTATTTGATTTTTTGGTTGCAATATAAGGTAATAATTCTACATTGATTTGTTTCATGATTTTAATTGCATTATAATTTTATTTATATTTGTATCATATTTTGTTTGCATTATAACTCTTATGTATTAAGTGAAGATTTGAAGTTTTCAAGTTCACTATATATTTTTTACTTATGTTGAGCGTTTTTTGGTTTGCAGGTTCTCGAGTTCTTTAACTTTTATATATTAAGTCTTCAAAATTTGAAGTTTTCAACTTTGGGTCGTGGGAATTTGTGATTATGATCTAAGGCAAGGATTTTATGCAAGTTTGTTTGTAATTAATTTAGAGTGTATTAAAATGTTATGTATGTTTGTATCATGATTTTTTACATATCGTATAGTTGGTCCATTCGCTTTTGTGTTTCCAAAGTCAAGGTGTGTATTGAGGATGAAAAAAGGATGAAAAATATAAAATGTATGAAGTTCTTTAGATACAAGAAACAATATCAATGAAAAAAATTTACATCAAAAACACCTCAATGCAATCATCGTCTTAGGATTTAGGGTTTAGGGTTTTTAAGCAAAAGTAACATGATGATTTTGAGTTTGGTTACAACATCTTGAACCAAGATAATGTAATTAGATTTATTACCTGCTTTCCTGTCTGAATGAGCAGACACCCTTCTGGAACCTTCACTTCTACTTTCTCCCCATTCCTTAGCCAAATGTATAGACCAGGAAATTTACTTCTGTAATGAATTGTTTGTTATAAAGTTAAGGTCATAATGATATCCTGCAAAATATAAAAAGTTGAGTAAATTACAGGTTTCGTTTCTAGGGTTTAATGGAAATTTGAGGGGACGTTTGGTTCGTAGATTCTGATGGAATTGGAATGTTAAATTTCATTAACCGAATTTACTTCATTCTTTTTTACGAAAGAAATCTTCAAAATCCTACAAATTCCATAAATAAAGGAATTCAACATTCTTTAACAACTACATGGTATTTTGATGGAATATAATTCTCTATTTTTATAATACCAAAAATGTCCTTAACTCAATATACCCTAATCTCTATATATACGTTGTGTATATTATATTGTTTAATTATTATTTTTAGTTTTAAAAAAATTAATTTTTTTTTTAAAATGATATTTTGGTCATTTACCAATATTTCATTCAAATTCCAAAGCTACATGCCTACATCCTGTGAACCAAACAGACAGATTTCATTCCAATGTTTGTCAACTAAACATGTGGTCAAACATGACAACATTTCATTCCAATTCCTTCAATGTCAAATTTCCTTAACAAATTTTATTTCATCCAAAAACATTCTGCAAAACAAATGTCATCTTAGTTTCATCCCTAATCTTCAATTTATTTTGTTTCATAGCTTTTTCCTTACATGTTTTCGTCACCTCAACAATTTAAAAACCTGACTCATGTTTTTTCAAACGTTTTAGGTTCAACCATTTTAACTTTATATCATTTATATTCTTAATTATAAAAATCAATATATTAAAGAGATGTGTGTGCCCTGGTCTAAAAACCGTTTCGTTTCCTGTGCACATTGGTTTTGATGTTGTTTAAGAAAATAAATGATGGATGGATGTGTCCACTACTTATAATAATGACAAAGTAAAATATTTTATGTGTTATCAATAAAAATATAGTATAAATTTATATGTTTTTAAATAAAAATATAAGAAATCCCCAACTGTTAATCCATCTTTCTTTTACTCATCCATGTTAAATTCAAAGCTACTCTTTTTTGGTTGATCTTTACATGTGTTTAACACAGCTTTCGTCATTGATAATGGCTATTGCATCCGTTCAACGGCCTAGGTGGACGTATGATGTCTTTGTAAGTTTTAGAGGTGAAGATATCCGTAAAAGCTTTATGGATAATCTATTCAAAGATTTAGAACAAAAAGGAATTCACGTGTTTAGAGATGATACGGATCTCACCCTAGGCGAAAAGATACCTCCTAATCTCGACAAAGTCATTCAAGAATCGAGGTTTCTGGTAGTCGTCTTCTCTACAAATTATGCATCCGTCATGGTGTTTGTGGGAACTTGTAAAAATCCTCGACTGCAAGGAGGCGAGAGAGCACAAGCATGAGGTTCGAGTGATCTTCTATGACGTGAAGCCTGATGTGGTGAGGAAACAGATTGGGAGCTATGCACAAGCGTTTGCCAAACATGAGATTTCAAATAGAGCAGAGGTTGCTAAATGGAAAGAAGCTTTATCCATGGCTGCCAACTTATCTGGATGGGATCTCGAGGACGTGGCAAATGGGTAAATTTTTTCTTTACTATAATGATTTATATCTCTAATCAAATTAACAAGGGGCCATATCATTTGAATTTCATTAAGTAGCTGTTTTTCTCCCAAACCAATTCATCTAGTAACTTTATTAGAACTAATTCTATACATTTGGAGTTCTTTCTGGTCAACATGTTTGAGTCCAAATTCATTGATAGCATCTCCAAAGAAATCCTAAAAGCATTATCTCATGAACCTTTGCATGTCAGCCAGAACCTTGTAGGGGTGGATGCTCGTATAAAGAAATTGAACTTGTTACGATTTGTTCACTCTAACAAGGTTCACATGATTGGAATATGTGGTATTGGTGGAATAGGAAAGACCACTTTTGCCAAAGCCATTTATAACCTCATGTATATCCACTTTGAGAAATGTAGCTTTTTGGATGATGTCCAAGGAGCCACAAAACAACATGGACTAACTCATGTTCTAATGCAATTTATCAACGACATCATGAAAACAACAGATGTGAGGATATCCAACATTGGTCAAGGAATTATGGTAATGAAACAGAGGATGGCATCTAGACGGATCCTACTTGTTGTAGATGATGTAGATCATCGTGATCAGTTAGAAGCGCTATCAGGTTCATGTGATTAGTTTTCCCCAGGAAGTTTGATTATTTTCACTAGTAAAGACAAGCAGTTGCTAAGGTCTCATAAAGTAGATGAAATCTATGACATGGAGTTTCTCAATTATTTTGAATCTCTTGAGCTCTTTAGTTTGTATGCTTTTCATGAAGAACATCCTACTAAAGACTTTCAAGAACTTGCTCTGCAAGTTGTGCAGTATGTGAAAGGTCACCCCTTTGCCCGCAAGGTGTTGAGATCTTTTCTTTACGGAAAAACTGTGAAGGAGTGGAAAAGCGAATTGGACGGGCTCCAAGTATATCCTAATGAAGAGATACAACGGGTGCTTCGATTAAGTTTCGATGCATTAAGCCCTCAACAAAAAAATATCTTCCTTGATAAGGCATCTTCATTCATTGGTGAAAATAAAGATGATGCAGCAACTGTACTAGATGGTTGTAATTATCATACGAATACAAATATCAAAGTTCTAGTTAACAAGTCATTACTTGTCGTTTCTCGCAATGATTTGCTTGAAATGCATGACTTGATCCAAAAGATGGCAAGGGAAATTGTACGCGAAGAGTCCAACACCCCTGGGAAGCGAAGCAGGTTGTGGATTTCATCGGAGGTTTATGATGTATTGAATGAAAACGAGGTAAGAAGAGGCATATGATTATTTTTGGTATGTGTCATTCTTTTCGATCTAAACTATATGTTCCATATTCTTTTTACTGGATCTACGGAATAGAAGCAGTTGAAGTCCTTCACCTTTTGCGAAAGGAATATTTTTTGAAGGTTCACATTGATTGTAAAGCTTTTGCACAAATGAAGAATTTGCGGATCCTAAAAATATGTGATAAGGAACTCAGACACCTTTGGAATGCATTTGATTGGAAGTTGTGGAAGGAATCTAAGGTCAATTACGATGGGAAGTTGAAATTTTTATCAAATAAGGTAAGGTTAATTTATTGGCATGGATTCCCTTTCAAGTGTTTCCCTTCAGATTTCTATCCAGAAAACATTGTTGCCATCGACTTGTCTTACAGCCACATCAAAAATCTTTGGACATCGCCTAAGGTACTTATGTTGCTTTGTATATGCATTCCTTCTATGTTTTTAATACCTGGAGATCTAATTAAGTGTTTTCCTGTTTGGCCTTGATGTTAGTGTTTTGAAAGGTAGAAAGTGATGAAGCTAAGGCATTGTCGTAACCTAACAAGTACCCCCAATTTCACAAGGATCACAAATCTCAAAAAACTCATTCTTGAAGGTTGTGTGAATTTGGTTAAAGTCCCACCCATCCCTTGGGATGCTCAAGAAGCTTGTTGTTCTAAATATGAAAGATTGCAAATGTTTTAGGAGATTCCCTTGCAAAGTCGAAATGGATTCTCTTGAAGTTGTGAATCTCTCGGGTTACTCAAAACTGGACAAACTTCCTGAATTCTTTGGCACAATCCAAACTTTGAAAGAGTTTTGTATCGATGGTACCGCCATAACGGAAATTCCTTCTTTTGTATTCTCTCAAAACAACCTTCAAGTATTGGGATTTGGTCGACATGAGAAGAGGATCCGGTCTAGATGGTGGGGTTCAATTTCTCAACCTTCATGGTTCCTAAGTAAGATGCAACATCCCCAAAGTCTGGTAATGCCTTCATCGGTGGATTTACGTTACTTACGAGAATTAAATCTTCGCTACTACAATATATTGAAAGTGTCTGATAGCATTGGAGGCTTATCATTTCTAGAATCTTTATACTTGGTTGGGAACCACTTTACTAGCTTACCTGGATGTTTAACTCAACTTTCTCATCTTCAACATCTTCAACTTACTGGTTGCAACAAGCTGGAAATGCTTCCAGAACTTCCACCAAACCTTCAGATTCTTGACGCATCTTATTGCACCTCCTTGCATCAACATCCACCTATCAATTTTAATATTCAATCATCCTTAGTCATGCTTTTTAACGGTTGTCCAAAATTGCTTAGGAATGTTAGTATTGAAAGCCCGGTTTGTATGTGGCAGCCTCTACTTGATCTTAGCTCATCTATAACCTCCCACGATTGTAGAAACCAAATTTCTTTTTTGCTTCAATTTATGGAGTTCCCCATTAACACACGTGGAATCTTCGGTGGACAACACAATTACAGTTTGGATATAAAATATTGAGGAAATAGAATTCCGCAGTGGTTTACAGATACAAGTATGGGAAATCACTTATAGGTCGATTTGCCTCCAAAAAGTCTAATTATAATCACTTCAATTACAACAATTTACCACGCTATCATGTGGACGACTTTGATGGGACTTCTTTGGTTCACCACTATCGATTTATATATAATTCCACCGAAAATCCTAAGTCAGATATCATATGGTTTTGTTTTGAGACTCGGGTTTATCGTCAATGACGGAAGGCAAAGAATTTTGTTACTTTTTGGTTTGAAGATAATGATGATGTTGAGGTAAAAGAATGTGGTTTTAGACTTGTTTTTGACGATGATATAGAAGAAGAGACGGATTTCAGTCTCACTCAGGACCTCCCGATTCCAACACAAGAAGGAAGTTCCATCCAAATGTGGAGGCCATGTGGAAATATCTATTGGTCGTGGTAGGTAGTCTGATTAACAAAGATGTATTGTGGTGATGCATATGTCAAAGCTTGGATGTCATTGATTGTAATATATCAAAATCAATCAACATATATCAAAATAAAATAAAAATAAAACTACGCATATTTTTAATTACATGACAATTGAAAAAATAAATCATCAAAATCAATCAACATATATCAAAATACATTAAAATTTATCAATCAATCAATATATAATCAAAAATATATTAAATTAAGAACCAAGAGGTGGTTCAATGAGAAGTTTTAATCATTTTTTATCTTTTTTTCTTTATAAATAAAATTAGAATGCACATACATTCATTTCTATTTACATCAATGTATATAAATTTCTATATACATGACAATTAAAAAAAAATCATCAAAAATCAATATATATATATATATATATATGAAAAATTGCATCAAAATGGAACCAACTTTCACCTGATGCCTATTTTGGGGAACCAACTTTCACCTGATTCCTATTTTGGTGAACCAACTTTCAAAATCGTCATTTTGGGGAGCCAACTTGCACCTGATTCCTATTTTGGGGAACCAACTTGCAAAATAATTATAGAAAAATAACTAAAATTCATTTTTTTTCAAAAATTAATGCAATAAAATCTATTTTTCATTTCAAATCTCCTTTTTTTTTAAATTCAGATATCAAATTGAAAATTTTTTCGGAAAAAATCCAAATTACCACGATAAATTTTTTTATCTATTAAACAATTTACAAGATTTTTTCGAATCATATCTTGTGGTTTGTACGGTTTGTACAAATGAGGGTGGTTTTTTTCTATTAAACAATTTTTATTGTTGTAATTTGGATTTTTTTTAAAAATGTTCAATTTGATATCTGAATTAAAAAAAAACGAGATTTGAAATGAAAAATAGATTTTATTGCATTAATTTTTTTCTATTAAACGAATTTTAGTTATTTTTCTATAATTATTTTGCAAGTTGTTTCCCCAAAATAGGAATCAGGTGCAAGTTGGTTCCCCAAAATGACGATTTTGAAAGTTGGTTCCTCAAAATAGGAATTAGGTGAAAGTTGGTTCTATTTTGGTGCAATTTTTCCAAAAATTAATGTTAAACATTCTTTCTTATAGAAAAGAATTATGAAGATGAAAAAAATTTACACCGAGTACTCGGTATAACTCGTGCATTCTTGTACAAACCAGTGCAGACGAAGTAACACTATTATTCTCGATAGTCAGTCTATTTCCGTCAGCCGTCTGATGGGAGCGAGAAGTTTGGGATATGTTATGTGTTTCTTCCATTAATCATCCTCTTTGTTTCCTCCATCTTGGAGCATGGTTTAGAAAATCTGATTAAGACAAAATTTATCAAAACTTTTATTTTCTTTTGTTATATAAAAATTATTAGAGATGTTTCAACCGGTTATCCGGGTACTTAAATGTTTAAAACTTTACATCTTAGGTACCAAAATGGAAGTTTTGAAAGTACGTTATCCAAAATAGGAATCAAGTTAAAGTACGTTACTTTTTCTTACAATTTGACTTATATTAAATACATTCCATTTTGGGAAATTGTGACTAAATAGCATCGTTTCAGTTTTACTATTTTATATTAAAAATGAAAATTGTTTGAATTCACTTAACGTCTAACTGAATGACATAAATAACCATCCACCACATGTGAATATTTATTCAACATCTTCAGATCCATACATGTATTGAAAAGATCAAGATCTCCAACCAAAGAAACCAAGTAAAAAAAAGATCAGAAGCTGTTATTTAACAACCAAATTTCATGGTTAATCACCTCAACTTTGATTAGTTACTTACTAAACAAGTAAAATATAAAGCTAAGTCGTTGTATAAACTACAACTTTTTACCGATTGAATCGTATAAAGCACTAAACCAATACAACATGAATTGAACTAAATCGCGCACCATTTGTATAAGCAAATGCCCGCCAACAGATTCGGGCAGAAATCAAGATTCGCCATTCGCAGATCCTGATCGTTAGTCTGGTTTCTTCAAGTTGAGGGAATTATCTGCTGCTTCGTTGAACAATTTCTGGACTTGTTTCAATTCCTTCTCTGATCATATCAACAATAACATGCCAATACATTAAGACCAAAAAACCCCGACAGATTCATCTACGAATACAAATCACATGGTCCCAAACTCTCAGTCCACCAATCAATTACTGACACATCAATACAATAAGCTTTTAGAGGGAGCTTTATGTAGAAAGCCAAGTTCTTTTCGAACTTGAGTAAATTGGTGTTCTATTGGCTCTTCTAAAACCCTTCGTGCAAAAGTCCTAAATTCTTCCTTCAACTCGACTACATTAATTTGCTATTTAGTACACTGGCGTGTTGCAAGCTTTTTTTGTTAGCTTCAAAGATATTACAACCACAAAATAGGTTGATACTGGTATACAATTAACCAAGATAGGCACGGATAAACCTTGAGGGCCAGCTCATCAAGCAAATGAAAGCTAGGCGTTTGGGCTCCTACCATAGGTCGCCAGTCTGAGTCTCCTCAGGGCCACCATGAATTTTTCTGGCTATTATCTTTAGGATACCATGAAATTAGTGGAGATGCATGCAAGCTGGCCCAGATGGTTATCGGAAAAACATAGGCATAGATAATATTTGAGATATCAAATGACATATCTACCGTCCTGCTACCCAATTCCACCCTTCTTGGCACTCTAGTTGACCTCTCCTCCCCTATTCTTTCATCCCTGAAAACTATGCCAACATCGTTGATATTGTTGTGGGTTTTGTGTATTTTTTGTAGTTTGAAAAGATGCTAAGGTTCATTAAACTTTTATCCTATAGTTGACCCAGCCATACTCTTGCTCACTGTAGTGTAATGGAGGGTTATTTATGATAATAACCTTCTGACAGATTTGTTTTAGATACACGACCTTATGACAGATTTAAGAACGTCTATGTCTAACAAAAATGCCTCTTCCTAACACAAGAGCACCTCAAAATCTGTCAGAAAGTTATTATGTTAAATAACCCCTCACTCACCACAGAGGATGAGGCCCCAAGAAGTATGAGTTTGAAAAAAAATGCAATGCATACTATCATCCCAAAACTTAGTTTTCCAAATTTTGACAGAAACACTTGGTTTTCCAAAATTTGACAGTGTCCAAAGGGTGGGGGTTCTGCAAGGGAAATATGTTTTACAGATTTCAACCAGTTGCAGAAAACCAAAATGTCAATTTCGGTTCCTTAGACTTCCAACATCAGCCGAAATAACTTAGATAAGTTTGAGGTAAGTTGGAACAAATTTACAGAGGACAATTGACACGATTTGTAAGTTCTGCTGTCCAGTTCTATGGAAGATAACTCAGTGATAGGAATGACCCTTTTCTCAAGATTCTTTTTAAGGAAGATGTGTGAAAAACAGGATGGAATCTCAAAGTAGGAGGACGATTGAGCTTGAAAGACATTGTTACAACTTTCTGGAACACGAGATAGAGCCCAAAATATTTCGAAGAAAGTTTATCCTTGGCCCTTTTTGTGAATGGAGTATGACCAAAAGCCAATTCATTCTGACCAGATCCTAAATCATCTCACAAAGCATATTAACTGTAAAGTTAAATGCAGTCAAAAACTTCAGAATTTACAACATTTATCAACTCAAAGACAAGCCATTTGATTTCTACAGTCAAAATGTAACTCTATTTTGAGCCAAGAGAGTGCATTAAAATACTGACATGGGACTCATGGGTAAAGAAAAAAAGAACAAATAAAACGTATATATAGAAAAATGCAGAGAAGTGATTTACCTGCAGCCTCAAGTTGCTTTTGAAGTTCTTGGCCAACAAGATCATTTTCAGCCTACACGCAAGTTCATGATTGATGAGATGAGGATCCATGGTCATTCTTCTTTAACCATTTTGGGATTGTATTATTACTTTCTTGGCTATGTTCATCTCTGTTTTGTTTTTTTTGCACGTGGGGGGGGGGGGGTGTTATACCTGAAGTTCTGCGATTCTTTTCAGCTGAGCTTCCTCGCCCCCTTCTGCCAATGGAAGTGCGGCTACCAACGCATCAAACTAGCACCCATAACAACATATGATGTGTTAATAACAGGCATATCAAAGAAATCTCAGAGGAAGATAGTATATACTTTTAGACAAAATCTATTAGCAAATATCATCATATTTCAGTTTCAAAATTATTTGGCAAATTAACCTTTTCGTTGTGTGGGTCGCATTTATATTGTGCGAAAAGAAATAAATATGTGACTATCAAACCGGTTTGCTTAAGCAAAGAAGAAATTAAGAAGCACACAAAACAGAGAAAGCAAAAATGGAGAAAAATGTTATAAGTGAATGGAACCTAGAAGAACTGCAAACACATATGTGTATATAAATATATGATACTTGCTTGGGGGTGGGATCGAAACAAAACGAAGTAAGCATTAGCGCAACACTAAAGATTCCAAAGGATCCAAAGAAGGCTACTTATATGAAACCTATGAATATAGATATATGGGGAACAATTTTTCAGGTATCCCACACAATGAATAGTGTTAGAGAGCCCATCGGGTGAATACAACGTGCTATATTCTCTTCCCCCTACTCATAAATCTAAAGATTTGGCAAAAATGGTCATATTTCAACATATGTACAGCAAAAGAGGTCTATTGGTACTGGTGTTGCTAATCCTACTAAAGGACTGTTTGGTAATTTTAAAGGCTTATGGTTGGTAGATGGTTACTCATCTTACCAAGCTCCCAAAGAAAACATATATGCATATATGCCTTATTTTAGAATTGTAAATGGATTTGTTATTTCATATAACACAAAAGCCATTTAATTTCCTTCAAAATTTCAAGCCGTACCATACATGAACACATATCTGTATAAGTTAATAAGTAAATTGCATAAATATCAAGGGTATTTGCATAGTCAAATTGGAGTTTTTTGTGGGTCAAATGGCTTGTTACTTGTAGACTGAAGTAAAAAATTGGTACTTCTAAGGATTCTATAAACACCTGACTATATAAGGACAACTACTCCCAATTATCTGCCTCATTGAAAGAGTTCACCGGGTATTGCGTCAATCAGGTCTTCATTGTCATGGATCTACCACCGGCTTCCCCCTCATCCATCTACTCCAGCATATCCAAAGGTTCTAGGTATTGTTTTCTTTCAATTCTCAGCAAACGGCTGCCTATTTGGCTTCATGGTGATGTTCTGCAAAATGTGTCAGTGGTAAGGTTCTTAGTTGGTAGAATAGGATGCGGGTTTTTTCGTTTTATTCGAGAGGTTAGGCCAATTGGCTCATCTCAGCCATTTTTGTTTTCTGCATGTCATTCACTCATCATATTCTGTTAGCGGGATACAACTCAAATTGTCAGATGCAATTTGAAACTCTTATAGGGTTCATTCAAACTTCTCTGCTTTGTGTTTGGTTGTTACTCGGTTTTCAGAATCATGGTCTTGCGGTTCAAGGAATTTGTGAGACAAAGGCTATGACGGCGTCAATGAGCAGTGAATCATGAAGTGGATGAAATGTCAAAGTAGCTCCAGGAAGGCATCCTGCCTCCTGCAACTCTATGAAATTGTCATTAATACAACAATATATTTCCATTTTCTGCCAAAAGGAAAAAGGGGGGGAAATGCAAATGCATTCAGAAGGATCCTTGGATGACTTTTATTATATGAAATCAATAACAGTTCATGATATAAACTTGAGAAGTTCTTCCATTTTCACAACTCATTTCTCATATAAGCAGAGTTCATTATTTTACTCATCATGATTGTTACTACAGGAAACCACCCTTCCTAGATTCATCACTACCTGAAACCCAAGGCCCACACTCTTGCAAGAACCGGATTAACCATCTAGATTGCATCTATACAGTAGGTTTGCTCTTTCATACAAAACAACATAGCTTATCTAGAGGTGGTGTTTCATATTGGTAGACATCAATAGGACAACTTAAAGGTTCCAGCTTATCCATGATTAGATTTCAAGACACTTTTGAAGGAAAAACGGAAATGTTCCAAGCTTCTTTGAAGATGGCAACAAATCATAAAACCTCCATCAACCCACGTAAACTAAGAAAACCCTTCAGAATGAATCAAGGTTTTAACTCATTCCATCTCCAAATCATTTATTGAATTCCATACCATTTTCTTAGCTTGAAACCACAATTAAAATCTTAAACACCAATATCCCTACCCCATAACAATGCACACAAAATACCCAAAACCAGTAATGAGTATCTTGTTTAGAGTAAATTTCATAACTTTCTACAGGCGTGGCCACACACAAAACCCTCGAATATTAACAAAAACCCTATAAGCAGAACAAAGGTTAACCCCCAGATAACATAAAAACATGGCTGAATTTCCAAACGAACGATTTAAACTTCAATAGTTTTAACAAGCAATAACCCTGACCGAGAACTAGCATAAGGTATCTTGCTACAGAGAAAAATTCAACAATGTCGCGCACAAAAACCTTGGACTTTAGCAAGAATGGGCTGAAAAAGAGTTAATTTAGTTCTTATATCTATTAAACCCAATAAAATTTACCCCTTCAATATAAAAAAACAATGGCTAAATTGACACCAAAATTGGTTATTTAAACCTGTTTAGCAGCTTTGACGAGTTCAGCGCTGAGAAGCTTAGGTTGTTCGGAGATATTATTATTGGGAGACTCTTCAGTGGTGGGATTGGCAGCGGCAGCGTTAGTAGCAGTAGCAGCGGTGGGAGGTGCAGCAGTGGCAGGAGGCTCGGGATAGTTGGGAGAGAGACGAACTGGAGGTGCGTCTCTTTGCAATGTTCCGAATGTATTGAAGGCGATGGCTGCAATGGTGTTGACCTGCTCTTGTAATTGGGAAATTATGTCCATCTTCTTGGAAATCTAGAGAACTTCTGTATCAAGAAAACCCTTTGATCGATCGATGAAATTCTTGAAGATTAAAAGAAGTTTCTTCCCAACTTTCAGTTTTCGTATCACGACCCAACCAGCTGAAAAGTGTTTTTTTCCATCCCAAAACTAAAAATTCTTAAGGGGTGTTTAGGATTGCTTATTGTATCTGCTTATTGACTTATTTCAGTCTGGCACCGGTGATAAGCTAATACCTAGTGTTTGGATAAGAAAAAATAAAACTGCTTATACCGGTGCCAAACCGGTAATAAGCAGTTTTTGATAAGTTAATTCGTCCTGACTTATGAAAAACTGCTTATTACCAGTTTACCATTTTAACCCTATTACCCTTTATAATTATCTTTTTTCCTCCAGATAACATCGATCTCAATCTTCTCCCTTCTCCAGATAACAACATCAATCTTCTCCCTGTCCTTTTTGGTCATTTTACAAATATAAGCAAAATTTGCCAAACACTAAAAAACAACTTATCAGCTTATTGCAGTTTGGTACCACTATAAGCTAATCCAAACACTTTTTACAAAACTCCGGTTTGATACCACATAAGTTAATAAGCACTTTTACAAAAAAACATAAGTTGTTTTAAATAAGCAATCTCAAACACCCCCTTATTATATTTGTTTAGAGTTTCATTAAAATACAGTATTTAAATTGTTAAGAATTGAATCTTATTTAATAAAAAAATTTATTTTTTAATAGTTTAAAACTTTCTGAATAATTTTGTATCATGAGTCTTTATTAATCATTCAGTCTTCTAAATTCATTCTGAACAATTATCAAACAATTAATTTTATTCTAACCACTTAATTATTATGCAATAAACCATTCAACAACTGCTAAATAGTCACAATTAATAGGTAGAAGGGAATAGATTATCAAAAATCTTTGATATCGGTATAAAACCATCGGTATAAATATTTATTTTTTTTCTTCAATCCAAACACTAGAAACTTATTATTATCGATATTACATCAAAATAAGTTAATAAACACTTTAAATAAGCAATAAAGCAATCCCAAACACGAAAATTTGAATGAAAATATTTTAATAATATAATTAATATCAATATTTTAAATGTTTTAAATCTGTTTTGTAATTTTTATTTTATTTTAAAAATGATAGTTAAAAATGTTTTAAGGGTTTGATTTTTCCAAAAGTGTTTTAAAAACTTATAAATTGAATCAAAATGTATTTTAATTTTTAGAGCTTTTTGTAAATTAAAATAATATTTTAATTTTATTTTAAAAATGATAGTTAAAAATGTTTTAAGGGTTTGATTTTTCCAAAAGTGTTTTAAAAACTTATAAATTGAATCAAAATGTATTTTAATTTTTAGAGCTTTTTGTAAATTAAAATAATATTTTATAAAATAAATAATACGTCATTTATTTTAAAAATACTCTAAGAAACTTGTAACCGTCCAAAAACGTATTATAAATTATTGTAACACTTTTAGATATAATATATTATTAACTCGATGAACCTCGATTAAGACCATTACACCGTGAAGATGAAGGATTGTGTTAAAATATGAGTTAAGATAAGAAGCATAAAAAGATATCTGGACTCTTGATCACTTTTAATCTCACTCTCATCCCACAAATTATGCTTCTCACAAGAATTGATCTGGTGGTTGGTGCTCTTAATGCACCGCATTAGTGTTGATCTTCAATTATGATTGATTAAGGGTGGAGATTCACTCTTACCATTCTCACCATAACTTTCATCCTCATTGAAATACAACCCTACACGCGAATTAATCGTTTTTACTGTTGCATACCATCTCAAATCTTACTTCGCGGTTATCTACGATAATAATAAAAAAGACCATGTATATTTAAAAACCATTGGTATCTGAATCATTTTATGCATACCTCGACAAATCTCATGAGGTTTTAAATTTAACAGCCGGACAAACTCTGAAGTGATTTTAAAGGGGCCTGAACCAGTGACATTTGCTAAACAAACCCAGTGTCTTACCAGTTCAGCTACCTCTCAAGGTTCAAGTCACGTATATTAACTTGAAACTGGCCTTGCACCTCGATGTGTGCAACAAAGCTAGTTTGAGAGATTACGCCTTGTTTGTCAGTGTTCAAAATAACGTGATATTTTGAACTGAAATGTATGATATCTTTTCGAATAGGGTGAGATGTAAGCATATATGAACTTTATCCTGAATGACAGCTTTTTCCGTGAACATTTCCGGTACTTATTAGCATTAAAGTTTAAATGGAATTCCTCAAAAGACGTAAAAATTTCAATAAGAAAAACTCTCTCACCACAAATCAAGATTCAATAGCACCAAAATCGACCTAAAAACAAGATCACAAACGGAAAAAAAACTCGTGAAAATTGTGTTTTTTCCACCGAAAAATCTTATAAAACAAAGAAAGATCGTTGCAATGCTAACAAGAATCATACCCATAAGCTAAACCGTAGCAACGATAGACGGATCTTGATTTTAACTGTTTGGTTTACGATCTAGATTTCGTGAAAATTGCTTAGAGAAAGACCCACGGCTACTTCTCGATTCGCATCTTGATTAGCGTCAATGTTGCTCACTTCACCTGCAAAAAAATACAAACCAGACGAACGCAATATATCAAACACTTTTCATTGCTATATACTACATCTGGCCCAAAATGAAATGTCCACAATGAAAAGGCACACCGTCTTAGAAATACGTATTATTACACTTTTTAATTAACAAAATAACAATTTTACCCGTAATAATAGAGGGAATAACGAATTTCTCCATCTCATAGTCAAAGGGCAGAATTGGAAAGTAGACATTTATTTTTAAATGTGGAAACATTTAATTCATCAGTGATCTGTACTTAATGCTTCATAAATGTCGTACTGTTGAATAAGAGTTGTATCTGAATGTTTTATAAGATAGTACACATAAGTTCTCGTACCTGTTTGTTCTTTACTTTCTTGGTGCACTCCATCCTTCTCCATTGATGGCGGAATTACCACAACGGTCTCCGCAGGAGTTACAAGCTCGGGATTTTTCCCATCGGGCTCATTTACGCACGGCTCGTTTGGGCTCGCATCGTTGACCGCCGGTTCATGCTCCATAGCCTTATGATCTCCTTCATCCTGCATCATATCTTGACTTGCAGGCTGCACGGATTCCGTTGCTTGAGGTACAACAATGTCGGCAGCCATGTCGAATTCGGGATTCAGATTTTCCGCCTGAATCTGAACTCTGTGAATCATGGTACCGCTTTCAGGGAAACTCTCAGCCGTTCGATCAGATCCTACCACATGATCGTTTTTTGCTCTTTGATCGCAATCTTGTGGTTCTTGGTGATCTTCCACTGTTTTAGAAACCTCGAAGACCTGCATAACGTCGTCTTGCTCAACAAGTCTCAAACTTTCCTGTGGCGCAGAAGTACTACTTCCTCCTGTAACCATCGAAGGGGTATTTTGGTAATTTTGCATCGCCACGGGCTGTGTCTGTTTTGCACAGACCGATTCAGGGGTACAAAACTGTATCTGGTTTCTTGGATTCGAGGGCGGGATGGGGAATTCACCTCTCGTGCTCATCTCAACGTGTGGAGCCACGTCGTTTGCAGGCGTAACAGGACAAATATGGCCCTGCTGAAACACAATGCCGCGGAGAATGCTGTTATTGGGGCCCATTCGAGTCGAGAGAAGGTATCCGTTGTCGAAAATACCATCAATCACACAAGTAACCGCCTGTCCCACCATGGTATGGTCAATCTGATTCGCATTGTTACTAGCGGGAATGGCGGCAGCTGGGAGTGGTGCTGGTGGTTGGATGGTTTTCATGACGGCAGCTGGTGGTGGCGCCGGAGCTAGTGCTGGTGGAGCTAAAGGTGGCTGTTTTTCGTTTCTTGGCACGCTCTCATCCTTGCGTGGACGACCACGCTTACGCTTCACCGGGAGATCGGGTGTCTTCGATATGTTTTGTTGATTCATTCTGCAAACTTCTTGATACAAGAAAATCAATTACTTTATCAAAGATCATCATGATCAAACCATAATTTTTAGTGGTAATTTGGTTAAATGATCTTCTGACAGGTTTTTTAAAATCTATGACCTTCTAACAGATTTGAAAATGTCACTGGTAAACAGAAGAATATCACTTTCATACACAATAATGCCTAAAAAACTGTCAAAAGATAATGGATTTAAAAAACACTTACTAGGAGGTCATTTAGCTAAATAACTCGTTTTCAGCTAACTAAATTATCCAACCATTAGCTTTTTGAGTTAACAGCCAGCTTATCAGCTAGTTTGCCAACAGAGCTTAAGTCATCATTCATTACTTTAACTCGTTGAGTTGACTCGATAAGGACTCAAGAGCATCCAATCAAGTTCGTCCGTTGTGTACAGGAATAGGTTTAACGTCGGTTATATTTAAATCATGGTTTAACTCATTGAGTGAACCTGATAACGACTCATGACCATCCAATGAAGTTCATTCGTTACATATAGGAGTAGATTTCATATCGGTTAGAGAGAACAAAATATTTGAATCTTGTGCTACGATAACAAATTTTGACTCAATACCATGACTCGTCTTGACTCACCGAGTTAACACAGGACAAGTCATATCAAGTTGATCCATTGTGTATAAGTTATTATACATACATTCACTAATCCATACATATATGTAAGTCTTAACCATTAAGGCCATGTTTTGCAAATTAACTGATAAGTTAGTGTTAACTAATAAACTTACTAAAAACTAATTGACAAGTTAAATGACAATGTAAAATAACCTAAAATGACATATGCTGAACAATTACTCGATTCTAACATAGAAGGTCCTTGTTGGTTTGCAGGAATGGAATGGATTTGGATTTCAGATCCATTCCAATCCCATGTTTGGTTTGTTGGATTGTCCGAATTTGAAATCCTAGAATTAATTGAAATCTTACAATCATAGGATTCTGAAATCCTTACAGGATCTAGTAGGATTGTATGAAATAAGATTTTAAAAAATGCTAAAAACATTTGTTTTGTAATAATCGATTAATAAAAATATAATTTAATTATTTTTATAATTACTAGAAGGGTACTCGTGCAATGCAACGAGATACATCTTGATTTTAATATTTCATTTTATTATTTATCTCAGTCGATGTTATAGTATGGGCTTATGTGATTTTAAGGCGATATGTTTTTATTTTTGAATAAAATATAAATTTGAAAATATCATAAAATTTTGACAAAAATATATCGATATTAGTATCAAACTAACTATTTAAAATTCTTATTTTTTGTGTAATTTTTTAATTCAATTTTTTTATTAGAATTTAATTTAAGTTTTAATAATATAACTTTCTTTAAAGATAATAATTAATTATTTTGTTAAAACTCAATAATTATCCTTTAGATTTTTTATTTTAAAATGTGATGTTTATCCTCTATTTGGTTATGTTTATCTTCTATTTGGTTATGTTTATCTTCTATTTGGTTATGTTTATCCGCAGTTAGTTACACGAATTCAAACATGGAGCTTTAATAAGTTGTACTTATGCATAATTGACTTGTAATATTGAATTTTAAGTAATATGCATCAATATAAAGTACTTCATGCATAAAAATTGGTTTTTAAAAGTTTTTGTCAAATGTTTTATAATATAGTATAGATTTACAAATAATAGAATCCAATTCTATTCCAAATCCAAGAAACCAAACACACCAATGATTTCACTTCATTTCAATCCAAATACCTCCATGAAATCCAAATCTCTCAAAATTACTGAAAAACTATTTAAAGTAGCTTTTCAAAAAGCTAAGCCGCAGCTTATTAAAAAAAAAATTCACAGTAAACTCAAAAAATAATCTAACTTACGGCCCGAAAATAAGCATATCGGACACCATCTTTTTGTTAAATGACCTTCCGTTAAAACAACGAGCTTCTAACAGGTTTGAGAATAAGATGGCATAGGCATGGTCATTTACCTAAATAACCCTAATTTGGCTTAATCAGCATTAAGAACTTGTACAACATGTGGATTATAACATTAAAATCATGAAACATTTCCACAAAACAAGATTGAAACCCTAAAAATCCCAAATACAGAAACAGATCAAATAAGTGAATCATGATCAATCAAAACACGAACAAGTGTGTGTGTGTGTGTGTAAATCTGATCCATTGTTTCACAGAATCAAAAACAGAAGAAGAAGATTACATGAATATGAATCAAAAAACACAGAGATTTGAAGAACTTACTTGAGAAATTTTCAGATCATGAAGGTGTTGCATATGAATGCAAATGAATCTGATTCGATTTCATGGGCTGATTGATCACATAATCTTGTGATTTGATGAATGGGAAAACATGTAAAAAAGGGGATTGTTTGAGAAAATATGAATCTCATTTTTGTGTGTGTTTTGATTCTTGATCAGGATGGTAACTGATATTTAGGGTGAAAAAAAACTGAAATGGAAAATTAATTAAAAGGAATTTATAATGACACAATATTTTGTTTTTTAATTTTACCTCATTTTTCATTACTAGAAGCGTACTCGCGCAATGCAGCGAGATACATCGTGTGTTTAATATTTCATTTTATTATTTATCTCAGTCGATATTATAATATGGCTTTATGTGATTTTGAGAAAGCGATGATGTTTTTATTTTTGAATAAAATATATGTTTGACGATATCATAAAAATTTGACAAAAATATA
>NC_037537.1:618535-635503 GCF_001531365.2 Cynara cardunculus var. scolymus | reverse complement strand
CAATGAACACCGGCCTTTAAATATAAATATATTATATTACAAATTGAAAATTAAAAAAATTATATAAAAAACAAGAAAATTTAAATAATTAATTTAATACTAATATCAATATTTTTTTTAATTCATTCAAAAACAAAAACATCATCGTTTTTTAAAAACCACATAAAAACATATTATATCGACAGATAAAATGAAAAAAATAAAATACCAAAATCGAGATATTTTTCACTGTATTGTGTAAGTACTCTTCTAGTCTGTTTTAAAAAGATACATCCATAACACTAGTATTTTCTTATATTAATATTTAAAAAAAAAAACTTGTATTTATTATTTATTTTGTTTTTTAAATTAAAATTTAAAAATATTAAAAGCAAAAAAAAAAAAAAAGTGGTTGTGGAGCCACTATATTAGATGAAGGGTGGGGAATGATACAAGATCATTTAAGCAACATCCAAAAGAAAATATGAAGTTGTAGATATTTGTAACTTTACCCCCTCAACATATTCTTTTGGTCAATATCAACCCTGAACTATGTAGTGTGGCTAAAAACATTAATTCTCGAGTTCGTGATGCTTTGATTTGCATACGAGAAGTTTCAAATCAAAATGGTTAGGATTTTTATGGACGCTGACTTGAAAAAAGACAGCGTCTGAATCAGTGATAGGATGACATACATTGGTTGAGTTCTGTCAAATCATAATCAAGTGAACAGCCAGAAGTACAAATTTTTAACTGGATATCTTGGGATTTGATGTCAAAACCGTTCACCCTTTTCTTTAAAATGGAACACTGTCGTGGTCCCTTAGAAAGTCAGACAACCGAAGCAAACCAAGAATATGATTTGAAGTACTTGGTACTCCAAATTCAACGTAATTCTTGAAAACTTGTAAAAAGGTCTTAGATTTGCATATGCTCCTAGAAAGAACAAAGACAAAAAAGACGAGTAATTGAGTTGAAAGGGAAACACTGCACCTGATGTCCTGCAAAACTTCTGAAAAGCAAGGAGATTTATGGGATATACATTGAAGTAGATGTGGGTATGACAGAGGTTTCAGGAAAACCAAAATTTTTGACGGGCCCGAAATGTAGATTAAATAAATGATGGCAGAACTTTCAAGAATAATAAAGTTTAAACCTTCGTTTATACCTTTTTCGAAATTTATTTTGAAATGTATCAGACTTCTGTCATGTACATCTTTCCTCCGCTTAAATTTATATTATCTTGATGAACGGAGTGACAAGTTGTGATAAGTTGGACCATCTGTTGTACTGTTAACTGTTCCGCCATTACAATTCGATGTAATTAAACAAAACGAACCTAGCATATCCACCTAAAGATAGGGTATGCAAAGGAGGATGCACGCAAACTTGACCTTTATTATAAAGAATAGAGCGGTTGCTTCGATGAACAATCCACGATATTCATTTAAGGGAGTTTGTGGCCGAAGAGAACATCTTTGCGGAGGTTTTAAACGATTAATACGTATGCCAAATTTGTAAGTATTCGAGGCTTGTGGAAAATCAAGCTTTGCACACCACATAAAAATATCATTTATACCTTTTCCTAAATTTATCTTGAAAAATGTCAAGATTTCGATCATGTATATCCTTCCACCGTTTAAACTCCGTTGTTATATCTTTTTAAGAATATTACTGTTTTGATCTTTTTAAGAATATTACTGTCTCGATCTTTTCGATGAGCAGAGTTACACGCTCTAATAAGCCAAATCATCTGCCATACCATTATTCATTCCACCCTTATAATTCTAAGTGGGTGTTTGGTTGTTATTCCCGTTCATTACCTTTTAATATCCCTAACAAGACACCCCTTAAATAATCATATGAAACGAACCCAATATAGGGTTTGAAAATAAAGACGTGGTATTTGTCACCTAAAATAATAAAGTGGTTATTTCGGTGAAGAATTCGAAATTTCACAACTTAAGGGGGGGTTTTCTTGAACAAATAATATTTCTGAGGGGTTTTTTTGAACAAATAATATGTAATCCCCAAGTCGGTATTGGTAAGTATTTGTAGGCTTGTGGTGGACATACGAATGTTAAATTCAAGCCCTACACACCACATAAAAACATATCATCGAGTCTCTTCTAGGTTTTCTTGAAGCATCATTGGGTAATCGATTACATCCATGGCTTCTCTGGTCACAAATGGAGTTTTTTCAAGCTTTTCTCCACAACCCATCTCAGAAACCCCTAAAATCTCAAAAGGGTCAAGCTTGAAACTCGAAAATTCTTGTAAATTAACGAACTTGAAGTCCCACAATTCCAGGTTCTTGAAGCTGAGAGCTGATGCCAAAACAATCCAATCGGACACACTCACCGAAGGTAATTCTTCAAATTTGGCGTCAATTGATGATGACCCACTTCAGAAATTTCTTAAAAGAGATTACAAATGGGGATTTAATCAAGAAATTGATTCTTTTACGATCCCCAAAGGGCTTTCGGAAGAAACAATTAGGTTGATTTCATCACGGAAAAACGAACCTGATTGGATGCTTGAGTTTAGGTTAAACTCTTATCATAAATTCTGTCAGATGACCGAACCCAAATGGTCAGATAATGATTACCCCAAGATTGATTTTCAAAACATGTGTTATTATTCAGAACCTAAAAAGAAACCAACTTTGGATAGTCTTGATGAAGCTGATCCTGAGCTTATCAAGTATTTTGATAAATTGGGTATTTCTTTAAATGAAAAGAAACGTTTAGCTAATGTTGCTGTGGATGCTGTTCTTGATAGTGTTTCTATTGCAACAACTCACAGAAAGACACTAGAGAAATCTGGGGTTATCTTTTGTTCGATTTCAGAGGCTATTAAGGAATACCCAGATTTAGTTAAGAAGTATTTAGGGAAAGTTGTTGCACCTGATGACAACTTCTATGCTGCTTTGAATTCAGCTGTATTTAGTGATGGATCTTTTGTGTATATACCTAAAGACACCAAATGCCCAATGCAAATTTCGACTTATTTTAGAATAAACGCCATGGAAACCGGTCAATTTGAGCGAACTCTTATAGTGGCAGAGGATAGGAGTTTTGTTGAGTATTTAGAAGGGTGTACGGCCCCTTCTTATGACACGAATCAGCTTCACGCTGCTGTGGTGGAACTCTATTGTAATGAGGAGGCGGAGATTAAATACTCCACGGTACAGAATTGGTACGCTGGGGATGAAGAAGGGCGCGGTGGGATATTTAATTTTGTGACAAAGAGGGGTCTTTGTGCTGGTCGAAAATCCAAGATTTCTTGGACCCAAGTGGAGACTGGATCTGCAATCACTTGGAAGTACCCAAGTGTGGTGTTGGAGGGTGACGATTCCGTGGGTGAGTTCTATTCGGTTGCGTTGACTAATAATTGTCAACAGGCAGATACAGGGACAAAGATGATTCATAAGGGTAAGAATACGAGAAGTAGGATCATTTCAAAGGGGATTTCGGCTGGAAATTCAAGGAATTGTTACAGGGGTCTTGTGCAGGTTCAGTCACGAGCGGATAATGCTAAGAATTCATCGCAATGCGATTCCATGCTCATTGGCGACAAGGCGGCTGCTAACACTTACCCTTACATCCAGGTATTCAACTCGAGTCTCATGCTCTAGCATATTTCTTGATTTTATTAACGATCCATAAGTATATGCAGAATGCACATGCCAGAGGACTTCACGGGAACAACAGCTCTACTCTTTGGGGTAGAGGTTACGCGTGCATCTCACCCTTCCCGGACCCCACATCCGGGTGGGATATACTGGACTTGTTTCGTTGGTTAAGCAAGTGTATGCAGAATGATTTGGTTTTTTGTTACAAACTAACCATTGTGCTTGTGGATATGGCAACAGAGCACCATAAGTTGGTGATCTTGGGACAAATTGGGGAAATGTAAACACAAAAAGCCCATTAGACTTGATTCTTCTTGTCCAAAAGTTCCCACTTTTTTTTGGCCAAAACCTTTTCTTTTTGCAAGCCTGGGGTCTTCACTGAAACCACCGATCAACGCTTTGGGATAGAGGAAACTACCACCTACATTTTACTTTTCCCAGGCACTACTTTAATGTGGGATTTAGTGTGTTAGTTTGTTTCATTTGGTTTAGTGAAACATAGGACAAAGAATCAATCGTTAATTGTGAAATAGTGTAATGGTTATGCTTGCAATGTTATTTTACGTGATGCTAACTAATGCCCTCTTCACCCCCATGAGAATTGTATCATCCGACTCTGTAGGTGGTTAATAAATATAATCAGTAGTCAAATAATTGAAACACCTTTACGGAAATGAAGACAACTAGCAGAAAATGGATAGGGTCAGTGAGTAAGTAGTTAGGCACCAGAAACCTAAGTTGGATCGGGGATACGTTGTTTCCACACCTTGGTTGTGTTTTTCCTATCGATAGTCATCAATAGCACAAGCTTCCTGGTAACAAAAACACTTTCACTGATCCCATCTCTGGACGGGATATTATGGGCGCGTTTGGTTTAAGTTAAAATGGATGAACCGCGACCATAAAACCTTTATTGAGATTTATATGGTTTATTCATTTCTGTAAACAGGCCAAAAACCCATCTGCTCGTATAGAACACGAAGCAAGCACTTCCAAGATTGGGGAAGACCAACTTTTCTATTTTCAGCAAAGAGGGATCGATTATGAGAGAGCCATGGCTGCCATGATATCTGGGTTTTGCAGGGACGTGTTCAACGAGCTTCCTGATGAATTTGGTGCTGAAGTGAACCAGCTAATGAGCATAAAGCTTGAAAACTCCGTTGGTTAAGCTCATATTGGTTGGTTCCAGGTGAAGAAAAGGCGAGATTTGGAACACACAGAAATCTATAGAAAAGTTTCATTCGTTGATATGTGTTCGGTTTTCGCATGCTCAACGAGGGTGATGTATTACTTCTCATGATGTGTAAATGAATCAGGTTTTATACATGTAATGTAATGTAGTCCATATAAGAAGGGTGCAAATTGTTTTCATATATTGTGTAGTGGTAGCCATTGTGAGCTTGTTTGCATGACTTCTGCTATAAGATCTTCTGAATCCTATGGAGTCATATGGCTGTCTAACATTTTTAATCTGTGGGTCATGTGGAAAAGCAATAGAGATATGATAGTGGGTATGCATGTTGAAGTAAAATGGCATAATGCAAATGGATCTTATCACCCAAATGGCATGTCCATCTGCATGTTCATGTGCCATGTGCCATTAGATGGACTTGTAATTGGACTATGCTAGATGGGATACTGAACATGGTGTTTTTTTTAACTGGATATCCAACCTGCTATGCGAGCCGACTAATTTCAGGACGACCACCTGCTTTGCAAATAGCCCATAGTCACCACATTTGAACCTCCGTGGTCACAAAGGGATTTTGATTCTTCTTTGTATTTGAAGCTGGGACCTTCTGATACTTTTGACCTTTGAAGTCAAGCTCAAATCAATCAGACACTACCCTTGTGGTTTGAACAAGGTCTTTTGGGGCAGTTGAGAATTATACATGTCTTAGATAAACTCGAGAAGGAAGACCATGTTGGACATGTGAAGGGGACGAATGGCGGTGCCGATGAGGAGAGTGAAGTGTGATTGTTGAGGGGTTGGACGAGGAGGACGTATGATGAGCAATTGAGGATTGACATGACAACATTAGACATTTCTAAGAGCATGACATCTTATATAAGTTCTTTAATGACGTAAGATAGGGCAGTAAATTTAAGAGGCAAGTACTTGTAGCTAGTGTGTTCAGTAGACATGGCCAAAAACCAGTCTTGGGCCGGCCGGTCCCAATGGACTTAAACAGTAACAATCGAATCGGTCCCGATGTAACCATTTCCGGTTAAGGGTACTTGTAACCGGTCCTGGGTCGGGCCAAACCGGTCTTATATTGAAAAAACGTTTTCTTTTTATATTTTTTTAAAATTTCTTTTTTGATAAATTTAAAAAATATTTTAATGTTATTTTAATACACTTTAACATATCTAATTAGGTCAATCATATACACTTAAAAAATACGTTTTATTGTAGTTTTATAATTGGTTTTCAATCAAATACACTTAAAAATATGTTTTATTGTAAATTTGTAATTTGATTTTCAATCAAATACACTCATAAAGTTATAAATACATATAAAAATATAACTTTTTTTTTAAATCGGGCCGGTCCTGGGCCGGGTCTTGTTCTTGAATGAAAACCATAACCGACGGTCCCAAAACGGTCCTAATCGGTCCCGGACGGTCCGCTCCTAAGTCGGTCCTGGTCCCGGTCCAGTTCCTCCGCTTGTCCCGAGCCAAAACGGGCCCATTTGGCCATCTCGGAAGGAGGGAGTTAGAGTGAAAGTAGGATTTGAGGGAAGGCAAGGGTGCTAATAGATAGAGCAACAAAGCCAAAGGTCGTTAGACGGATGGATTATTTGCATTGTCTTTTTGTATGTTTCATTTTCTACGTTAGATGAAGGGGTTGTTTGCCTTCTTTTTATGTTCTTTTTGCCTTTTCTTATGTTATTTTTCGTTTGAAAATTCGAGGAATGGTTATAAATACATCTTCAAAATATAAAAATCAGCAAAAACTGTTTGAATTATTATCTGAAATAACCAAATAAATAATCTAATAGAATGACAAAAGATATTATTAATAAAATTCCACATAAAATCGATAACACAGTTTAAACGTCATGCACAATTTGATTCGATGGAGTTCAACGTATAAGTTCACTAAAATATTCATACCAATTATTTTGATATAACAAATGTAAACAGTTAAAAAAAAGCTTTCACGCTGATTAATTTTGTACGTTAAACAAGACAAACCAAAAATTTATTATCCCATATTTGATACCATATTACATTGGGACGGGATTGAGTGCTAAGGGTGTTTAAAAAAGTCTGAGAAACCGAAAAGCCATGCCATTTGATACGAAACACAAAAAATCAAAAACTGAAAAAACCAAAAACCCAAAAGACTAGTTATTCATGGGTCAATTTTGAATTACAGGTACCCGCAGATTCCCATCCCAAACCAGATAATATATAAGATAATAAAATTAACCTACAATTCAGTTCGATTCAACCTACAGTAGCCCAGTTATTTATATATCCGTGTTATATAATTTAGTTCATATTTTTCCAACTAATCAAACCGAATTAAACTATAAGAGGTGTTTGGGATTGTTTATTTGAAACAACTTATACTTTTTACAAAAACACTTATCAATTTATTATAAGTCAGAATGATTTAACTTCTTCAAAAACTCTTTATTACCGGTTTGACACCGGTATAAGTTATTTATCCAAACACTCAAAAATATTTATTACCGGTATCGCATCGAAATAAGTCAATAAGTTGTTTTTATAAGTAATCCCAAAGACCCCGTGAACACCCTTGTTGCAATAGATGAAAAAAAGGAGATGAATATGTTGTATAATTAGGTAAAGAATCCATATAAGCAAAGTAGCAAAGAGACTCGTGTACCCGATCCATCACCTTTAACCCGAAACAGAAAATCACTTCCTTTTTTCGTGCTGTACGGCAACCCTCTTTCTATCTCCTTCGGTCTCCCTGAAATTCTCTCTCACATCATCGGAGACGAAACGGGATCTAGGGTTCAAGCATCCTCTGTCCGCCGTACAATTGGTAGAACCCTTTTTTTCTGTTTCATCGATTACCA
The DNA here is from genome assembly GCF_001531365.2 of Cynara cardunculus var. scolymus. Taxonomy (NCBI): domain Eukaryota; kingdom Viridiplantae; phylum Streptophyta; class Magnoliopsida; order Asterales; family Asteraceae; genus Cynara; species Cynara cardunculus. The sequence goes on along the minus strand of NC_037537.1, from coordinate 627,835 downwards.
TTTAGAGTAGAGAATTTGAAGTCCAAACCGCGAAGTAATTGAACAATTAGCAACTTTTAGATGATATCTCAGCTGGGTTTTGTTTCTTATAGTTTCAAACATTCTCATCAGTTGTAATTTTGATTTTCGATGAAACATGAAAAATATGTGTTTTTGAGCTCTACTCTGAATTAGTGCTATAATAACCTAACTGAATTTTGTTCATTTTCAGTTCACGAATCCTGTCATCTTTTTTCTATTTCATGTATGTTATTAATTTTAGGGATGTTCTTGTAGGCTGTTGGACGACTTTGAATTTACATTTGAATGTTTGGAGTTGGACCATTGCACCATGATTAATTTAGTAACCCACAAACCCTAATCTGTTAACAGGGTGTTTCTGAACTTAATATTGAATTTTTCAGGGTGCTTGCATGATTTTCTTATTTAGCCCTGTACACAAACCCTCATTATGCATTATAGTTTTGTAATGACTTTTTCGTCGTGAAATACCACTATCTCAAAATTTTACCACAAAAAGGATTGTAATTTAGAGGTGAGCCTTTGAGCAACCGGTAAGATTACTCATTTGCTAAGGAAGGTCAAGAGTTTGAGTCATGGAAATACCCTTTTTGAGAAAATGCAAGGACAAAATGCATTAAGACACCACATTCCCCAACCCTCAGAAAACACTTGTTGGATATGGAGCCCGATTTGGATCCTTAACTGGATTACAACTTCTAATATGCCCAAATTTTGTAGAAAACGGTTGCAACAGATAGTTAAGATAGTTAGAAGTGAAGTTCTCTTGGGTTTAGCTGTTAGGATTTTCTGCATATAAATGGTGTCATTCTTTCTCTTTTTATGTACTACTGAATTAATCAATTATATAATCAGATTCATCACAATGACTGTGGGTTTAGACAAGTGGTTAAACCTTGTACATACTTTGGGTTCGGTTTCCTGCAACTTTAATTGTGTGGGTGAGTGGTTATTGATCCTAAAAGGGCTCAGGAGCTTTTGGTGTATGATTGCCGTTTAAAGATTGCTGTTTGAAGAATTGAAGTAGTTATACTGTTGCATTTGTTTTACATATACTTGTGTTCTGTAAAACAAAACAAAATGATAGTATGGAACACTCTTCTTTGTGGAAGGGAATACCCATGAGTTCTTAGTTGATGACTAAAATTTACTGAATGTAGCTGTATGCTATGCCATATTGAATTTTAGATAATCAACTGATTTTTAAAATCCAACCTTTCATTCTAGATTTTATCTAGCGAGGTCTTGATTGTGCAATATGAACATGATGGCATATTGAAACGTGTATACAGCGGAACTAAAGGAGGATGCTCTTGATGAATTAATGTTGCATTTTCCAACGAAATTCTGAATCTCATGACATTTACCTATATCCCCTATTTTTCAGATTTCCAGAGTCGGGTGTTCCAAAAATTCCCGTTTTGGACCGCTTAAAAAAGCTTCCCAGGCATAAAGCACCCGCCATCCCCGTAGTGCTTCTAGTAGTTAGGATTGATTAATTGGCTACCTAGGGGTTATCCGTTTGAGAAAATAAAGGGGAATTAACTGAATTCATTCAACTTCTTTTCGTCAACTAGTTTCCTCAACTCTAAGGGAATCTGTCAAAGCCTTTTTGTATAGATGTATTAAGGGAACAATAAGACCAGTCATTTCGAAAATTAATTGATCAAGATTTCAACTCACATATGTTTTCATTATCTGGAAATTAGTATATTATGCTTTCTCCAACCCTTTTACTAATGATCAAATACCTAAATGACCTCAAAGTAAGACCAAATTGAAAAAACCTGTGGACCACAATCGATCTCACCAATACTTTTAATGGTTTCTAATGGGCAAGTTGATAAATTGGGATTGAAACGTTACTAGAAAGGAAATGTTTTAGGAGAACCCAACATAGGATGTGTTGCATTTTCTTTGGGATGAAAGGAGTATGTATTCAAATGTACTGCGTATTCATCCAGCTAATTTGTGCTTAGGCGGTTCCGGGATTATGAGCTAGAAGGTCACTTGGCTGTGTAGCTTCCTTAATGAGTTTTACAGTAGGTGCTGGAGTCGTATCCTAATATGTACTTATATCCCACTTTGTACATATACAGATTGTTAAATAAGCCATGACAATAGAAAGGGCAACCCCAGAGGAGGAAGGCTCCCTAGCTTTGTGAGGGTTTGGGAGGGGTGCCTTTGTAGCCAAATCTTTTGTATTTGCCGAAGGGGTTGTTTCGTTAACTTGAACTCATGAATCATGATCTTCTAGTCACAATGCCCTTCAGCCATGACACTAAAACTTACATTCTTTCTTGAAGCTACCTGGAGCTTCTTGGCTACTTGCATATAGGCTGTTCTTTTAATGTTCCGTGGACACTGTGTATCATTCATTTTTGTTACAATTTCGTTTTCTTTTATTTTCTTACAGGTTGGTCAACCTCAATTAAAAGCAATAAGTACAGGACTCCAGAGATTGAAGTGCTATATGACAACACACTGACTGAAAATGAATTATTCATCTGATGAGGATGATAAACCCTTAGTTTTTAGAAGGAGCTCGAAAGCTGATAAGGTTAAGTGTTCTTCCCAGTCTTTAAGACCTTCTCCTAAACCGAGCAATGACTTAACAGATTCTGAAGATGATAAACCACTGAGTTTTAGACTTTCAACTGTATCAAAGGGGAACACCAATCATGCTAAAAAAGGGTCATGTATGAATGTGTCTCCACTTCCAAAACCACAAGTAAAAGATGAGGATTCTGATGATGAAAAACCTTTGTCGTCAAAGTATATATCCAAACCCAATGTGGTATCATCTATCAGTAAGCATTCTGGTTCTAACAATGATAAAACACTCACGTCGAAAGTTCATCAAAATGGTTCTGCATCAAGGGATAATCAATCTAGGAGTACTGGCTCGATTAAGAGACCACTAGATGAGGAAAGATCTTCAAGTCAGTCATTGGCTAAAAAGCCAAAGCTTTCAGAATCTTCAACACCAATCAACCGCAAACAGGTACCTTTAAAAGCAGAAACTGAGTCGGATGATGATGAGGAAGATGATGTTCCCATATCACAAAGAATCAAGAACCATGCCCCATCAGGTAGTAAATCTTCATCTGTAAAACATAAAGTGACAAAAAAGAATTCCTCGTTAAAAGAAACCAACAAGAAGTCGAAGAAGGTGGTGAAAAATTCAAAGTATTCTAAGCCATCAAAGGTCCCCCCTGGCTCTGGTGAAGGGCAGAAGTGGACAAGCTTGGTTCATAGCGGTGTAATTTTCCCACCTGCATACAAGCCTCATGGGGTTAAGATTCTCTACAAAGGGAAGCCTGTTGATTTGACTCCTGAACAGGAGGAGGTGAACCTAACATATCTTTGCGATTTCCATTCCTTTTATATAGGATTTAACTCTACAGAGACTAGTTGTACATATTTCTGATTATCGTGTTCTTATGTTGCTTGATGGTATACATTACAGGTTGCAACAATGTTTGCAGTGATGTTAGATACAGATTACATGACAAAACCAAAGTTCAAAGAGAATTTCTGGGATGACTGGCGAAAGATACTGGGAAGAAACCACACAATACAGAATTTGGATGACTGTGATTTCAAACCAATTTATGAATGGCATCAGACGGAAAAGGAGAAGAAGAAGCAAATGAGTACCGAAGTAAGTTGCTAGGAAAATCATTTTTTCATGGTACAAGGAAGAAGGATTGTGGGAATGCTCCTGGTCAACATAAACTGGAAATGGGTTTCTTCTATTTCTTGTTCAATTAACCAATCTCCCCCTCCAGAAAAAAATAAGAGTGTTGGGCGTTGGTTTCATGGAGTATTTCTTAGCACCATAAACCTTCAAGTAGTCTTCACACTTGTATGAGATGAAGATTGTAGTTAATCTATGCCTCTTAAAACTTAAAATGCTAGTGAAACTCAATTATAAAACTAAACAGAACATGCCAATCATGAAGTTGGAGCCCAGCAAAAATTTTCTTATTTAAGCATATCAATTTGGCTTTCTTCTTTATGATACTCCATTCTCTAATGCAACAAGTTTTTTTTTTTCTTTTTGGATGTCCCAATTGATTGCAACGTATTTCTTTTTTGACATAATTTGAAGCTGAAGTTAGCTCTTTGCTTACTAGTAATCATCACAGAATATTATATTCGCTAGTGGTCTGCAAAGTTCACTCTATTTTTTTCAATTGGGAGGGGCTTTAGATATTTGACTGATTTTTGTAAGATTATCTTTTGTCTATTAGTAATCATGATAAATATTGATATTCTTGATTTCGTCTTTAAGATTTAGATTATTTTGTCGTCATTTTAGACATCTGTCTAATAGTCAAAAACTTGTATATTGAACTATGTTCCAGTCACTCAGGAATAATAAACCAAACCAAAAGGAGTAATAATATGACAAAATGGGCTGTTGATTTGACATAATTGTTGTTGTCGTGCCAATATTTTTATGGACCTCGGAAACTTTACCCAAAGGGTGAACTTTAGCTGCCTACCCGTTGATGCAACTCCCAAAATTCACTTCATTGGCCAATATGCAAATGTGGAACTTGAATGCAAGGTGTTTAGGTTACCCCAAGCAAGTTCCAATTACTTGAGCAAGTCTAGTCGTGCCAGTTCTATTAATGCCCAATATGATCTCTTGGTATGGCTTTCGAGATAATTTATCTGACAAGCACGATTGTTAATGCAAGAGTTGCTTTGTGTAGGAGAAGAAGGCCTTGAAAGAAGAGAAGATGAAGCTAGAGGAGAAGTATATGTGGGCAATTGTTGATGGCGTCAAAGAGAAGGTGACTTTTATTATTGACTTCTATCAATTTATATGTGGATATTGTCCTAGAAAGGAACATTTGTTGCTATTGAAATTATTTCCGTTGATTTTTCTGTTCGTAACTTGTTTGAGTGCACAGAGAACCAATCATGCTTCCCTCTGCAACTATTGTCGAGAAATTGTTTATGGGGTTCTCTTTACCAAGTTTAGTGATTGGTCATGCATATAACTAAGGTTTTAAATGTACTACGTGTTTATTTTATTTTTCATTTTAATCGCTAAATAAATATTCATGAATTGATGGTGTAGGTTGGGAATTTCCGAGTTGAGCCACCTGGATTATTCCGAGGCCGTGGAGAACATCCAAAGGTTCGAATGACAGATTTATCCCTCTAATGTAATATATTTAAGTTTAGCCAATTAGAATTATTCCTTGTGTCGCATGAAAATTGCTACCCTTTCCTTTACATGATGTCTCATGAAGGTTGCAAAATTTTCCCTTTCAAATAAATTCCAAGTTAAAGTTACCTATTTTCCCATTATCATCATTACAAAAATCTTGATGGTATTGATTTGGGTCTGTAAGATTTTTTTTTTGTCTTCATTGAAGGGTGTTTTAGACGTTTGGCAAATAGTCAAACATTTCACTTAATATTGCCAAGTCAAATGTTGCAATTTTTATGGGAAAGGGAGTAATAGTTTCATCTGTAGCTACAATTTTCTGTAGTTCCAGCAAATCACAGTTGTCATTTTTTCTAGATGGGAAAGCTGAAAAAACGTATCCATCCAAGTGATATTACCATAAACATTGGAAAGGATGCTCCAATCCCTGAATGTCCGATTCCTGGTGAAAGGTTTGCCATGTTCCTTTTCTGTTTTTCCCCTTAAGCTAGAAGGATGCCCTTACTTCTAGATGATATCTACCTGAGATAAATCTGATATCTTGCAGCTGGAAAGAAATTAGGCATGATAATACGGTCACTTGGTTAGCATATTGGAATGACCCAATCAATTCAAAGGAATTCAAGTATGTGTTCTTAGCTGCTAGCAGTTCTTTGAAGGGTCAAAGCGATAAGGAAAAATATGAGAAGGCGAGGATGTTGAAGGTAGGCCAGTTGAATGTTGCTCACAAGTCGCAAACTTTTTGTTATGTGTCACATTTCTGGCAAATGCTACTGTATCTATTTTTCGTGTTTCACTCATGCCTCAAATTCATTATATAGGGCTACATACAAGGCATTAGAAATGCTTACACTAGAGATTTTGGAAACAAGGATCTGACAAAGAGGCAAGTAGCAGTGGCTACATATCTCATCGATAAACTGGCACTCAGGGCGGGAAATGAGAAGGTAATGTTGTTGATTTCATTTCTGTCCTCTATATTACTTCTGCTCTGTGTTCAGTAGAGGTCTTAATGTACTAGATAGATATCCTCTCTTCATTCTAAAAGCTGCACGCTTTGGAGTAGGTTTATATTTGGCTTGTTGTTTAATGGGCTTTATGATTCCCAACTTCCCATGCTATAACATTTCTTAATAGTTGGGGTTTTATATTTTATTTAGTTACAAAATGGACACTGGAAAGTAGGGAAAGCTTTAAGTTATAGAAAGGAACTTGGACAGAATCTTGGGATGTCCTCCCTCCATCCCAAATAAATGCAATGAATTTTCTTGGAGTTTCCATAATTAATGCAACATTCCATTTTTGGTAAAATTTCATTCTGATTTACTTTTTGCTCTTTTATAACCATTGTGAATACTTAGAGCATTGATTTTGGTTCGCTAGATTAGTCTATTTTGTCAATGTACGAGATTTAGGTATTTGACAAAACAGTTGCATCAAACTATATGCTCATGCAAATGATAGTTGTGCTGGGAAATGGAAGTTGATACTGATTATGGGATGGAGTAGTTAAAGGTTTTAGTGTGCATGTGTATGCAAGCATGCACTTGTATGGTTGTCTTCTGAGAATGTTGGCTTACTGTCTCTTCATTGTTCTTTTTGCCTTACTGAAAGAACAAATAAGTTGATCACAAGCATATGTTCGTAATAGGAGTGGAAGAATAGAGAACAATCCTTCAAAGTTGGTTGCTTACAACTTTTGGTGCTTGCAGGATGATGATGAAGCTGATACAGTAGGCTGCTGCACGTTGAAAGTGGAAAATGTCGAGCCAAAACCTCCAAATATCTTAAAGGTTTTTTTAGTTTTTCACTAGATAAGAGATTTCTACACCACGGCTTAAGACTTCATAGTTGCATGTTCAAACAAGGAAAGATGCTAACGTTGAAATCTTAACTGTTCATTTACACCATTTAACTCCATTCTTTGTTCCCCATTCTCCATTTGTGGATCCCACCTCAACGTGCTTACATCTTCATTTCTACTTGCACCATATGAGACAATGAAAATGTTGAACATCAAATGGCATAAAAGAATTCCTTCAACAGAGCATTTTCATGTACTTATAGGAATTATAGATCTATGACCACTTAGTTGGTACCTGTCTCTTATTATGAGGGCCTTATTATAATATTAGGGGGTCATACCGATGAAATATACTTGCATAAACTTACTCGAGTGTTGTCGGGTCTTATATCCGGAGAGAGAAATCAGAAATTCCATAATAATGGGCAAATGACATGTGGGTGTTATTTAATATTGTTATGAACATGATAAAAAGCAGATTGCAACCTGTGATATCTCAGTAGTTATTATGTATATGGGTCTTTATTATAGCACTGGATGCAAGTTTTTGGTCTTCTCTTGATGTCAGATTGTTCTTCTGTGGCTTTTCTAACCAGGATAGCTTTTTTTTTTATTATCATCTATTATATGATGTCTTCCAAAGTTGTTTCTCACTCTTGTGGAGCTTTTCTTGTGGGGGCATGCCTAGCTTCATATGTTATTTTTTTCCTTGTTTCATAGCATCATGGAGGAATGCCACTTAGATATTGTAATTTTTAATGCAAATTCTTGGATTCAGCTAGAAAACAAATAATGATATAAGGTTTGATGTTTCTCCAGTTCGACTTTCTTGGTAAAGATTCTATAAGATATCAAAATGAGGTTGAAGTAGAGCTTCCTGTGTTCAAAGCAATTCAACAATTCCGAACAGGTCAGTCAACATGTTCTTTTGATAGTATCAGTTTTTTCCGTCTCTTCTACCATGATTTTGACTATTTTCTATGTAACTCAGGTAAACAGGGTACTGATGATCTTTTTGACAAGCTGGATACAAGTAAATTGAATGCTCATCTAAAGGAACTCATGCCTGGCCTTACTGCAAAAGTTTTCCGTACTTATAATGCGTCCATCACATTGGATGATATGGTAAGATGCAAATATTGGCGATCCTTCCTGATTAACATATTTTATGCTCTTTCTGCTCCATGGAAATTGCAATATTTTTTGTATTTTGGGATGTCTGTAAAAGTTGCATCAGTTCTATTTTGGGGAAGTTTTCAAGGTACATCTGCATACTTCCGCATCGTCATAATTGCAAAAATTCATGATATTAATTTGGATCTACACAAACCCCTCTTTTTGCATTTGATAAATAGTCAAACACTTCCTTTAAACTATGTCCATAAATGTTGCAGTTTCCTTGGATGGTCCTCAACATGTTTCATTTAGCATCTTTGATGCTACCTCCGCCATAATGTTAGCCAAGTTTTGACTTTTTATTTGTCAAAACGAGTTACTCTTTTAACTTCAAAAATAACAAGTTTTATCATGGGTTTAGGAAAAAATGCCAACTATACTAAAAGCTATACAACATCTATTATGATAGAATAATTTAGAGCTAAATCTAAGAAGTATCAATTTGAACTTTGTACTTTTGAGAAGTATGGCCCTGACTTCCATGAAAATTGCAATCTCTCATCACACACATATTGAGAGATATATTTGACTATTACCCAAATATCTTAAATACCCTTCAACCAAAATGGTCAATCCTTTGTACGATGACAATAGGCAAGCAACTAGTGCTAGAAAGGAAAATGCTGTAGTTTTATGAGATATAGTGTATAACTTTGTGGTAGATTTTTACCTTCAACTCCGGAAGTGATCGAACACCCATTCTTTTGCTCTGTTGTTATTTTCGGCTGATTGCAGTTGAGTAGGGAAACGAAGGGAGGAGATGTTGCTCAAAATCTAGTCGTTTACCAACATGCAAACAAGGAGGTAATTACTATCAACTTTCGTCAGACTTTATTTCTTGAACTAGTTATAATGTTCATTGCACATTGCTTTTGGTAGGTTGCGATCATATGTAACCATCAACGTACTGTTTCAAAGTCTCATAGTGCTCAAATGACGAGGTTGAATGAGAAGATAGACGAATTGAAGGTAAAAAAATTCAGTTTCAATTTTGCCATCTCACTATGTTCTCCATTTTGATTTTGTGGCTACTATTTACATTTTCACATAAACAACCTCTCTATCCTTTGGGGTACAGGCAACTTCTGCTTACCATCGTACCCCTGAACCC
>NC_037537.1:554927-618514 GCF_001531365.2 Cynara cardunculus var. scolymus | reverse complement strand
TGAACCCCCCCCCCCCCCCCCTCTCTCTCTCTCTTTCTCTTCCTGACCCTACTTCTGTATGGAATATATTGGGTCTGTTTGGTTTTATTACATTTAAACGGAACTCATAATGTAAATGTTTTCTAGTTCAAAGTTGGACTTCCATGATTTGTGACAGATTGGGCGGGAATGTGGCCATCCCAATGGCACAAAGATAGCAAATTAGAGCTCCGTAGGCATACCCATGAGTTTTAAGGAGCCCAAACTCACTCGACTCACCGCAAAGGAGTGCATGCCACTCCCTGCGTGAATGGCTAAGCTCAGTTCATGGTGTGGGTTGGTCCAGTTAAACAAGCTTAAAATTTGACCATATTATATGTACTTTTGGCCTTCTTCTCTTATATAGGGTGTTATAAAAGAATTAGAAACCGATTTGGTTCGTGCAAAGAAAGGGAAGCCTCCATTGAAGAACTCTGATGGCAAACCAAAGAGGAACTTGAACCCCGAAGCGTAAGATCACCAATCTTCTTTGATTTTGACGCTAAAAATATGTACGCTATCTTAATTGTTGAAATTATTGACAAAACTTGCAGGCTAGCGAAGAAGATAGCTCAAACTAACGCTAAAATTGAGAAAATGGAACGTGACAAAGAGACCAAGGAAGATTTGAAAACAGTAGCATTGGGCACTTCAAAGATAAACTACCTCGACCCTAGGATAACAGTGGCGTGGTGTAAACGACACGAAGTTCCCATTGAGAAGGTAAGAACTAAGAACTTACTTTTTCAAATTCTTTTTATTTTTTTACTTTTCTGTCCCAAAAATAAATGTCCACATTTCTATTGAAGTTTGTCTCAAAACGAATGTCCACTTTCATGAATAGATAGTTATAATTTACTAAATTTCCATGTCTACCCTTAATTATGATGCATGCATATTTAAGAATTGATGAGATGTAGTCGAATGATTATACATGTCTAAAATGGTGTGGTTTTTTATTAAGGGTAAAGTTGTCATTCGGTAAATTAGAAAGTGTAAGAATTACACATTTCTAAAATTGTGTGTTTTTTTCGTTGTGGACATTTATTTTGGGACGGAGAGAGTATCCTTAGCCCAATCATCTGCAAAGCAATCGAGTCTTCATGCACAGTTAAATGACCTTAAATGAGTTTTCAATTAAGAGCATGAGCTTTTTCAAAAGATTATACGTATAACCTTCGTATAACGTGCCTATGATGTAAAGGGTTATTTAGGAGAATCACTGTTGGACAAATTTTTTAAATGCATGACCTTTGGACAAATTGTGAAACGTTCTTGTGTTAGGAAAAAACATTCTTATGTTAGGCAAAGACGTTCTTAAATCTGTCAGAAGTTTATACAATTAAAAAATAATACGTCAGAAGGTTATTTGAAAAAACACTGGAATGTTTAAGGTTAGTTTGTAAAAGTGACCCCGTGAAATGTATACGTGAATCGGGTGCAGGTTTTCAACAAGTCTCTACTAGCGAAGTTTGCCTGGTCGATGGACGTGGATCCTAATTTCAGATTCTGATTTTGATAGTTTTAGCGGAGAGGCGGCTGCCGCAATCCCCAACCCATAAAATTAACCAAAAAAGGTCGGAAAAATGATCTACGGCCTTTCTTACATCTTTTTTGTTCCCTTTTTAGCAACTACTTGATGATAGTTTGTGTTGTCTTTGGGCATGTTGAGTAGTTTAATGATGAGATACTTTCTCTAGTGACTGTTTACTACTAATTTGGATTTCGATTCTTTTTTCTTATTTTGTTTTACTATCGCGATCTTTTCGTTATCGTCCGTGATGTTATTAGCGGTGGGTGGGGTTGATGATGGCGAACGCCGTTGTGTTAAATGATCGTCATAGCGTGTTAACTTTTTTCATATGAATTTGATTTGGTGTCGGATCCATTTAAGTGGTTCCTAACCCACAATGTGTAACTGATGTGGGTCGGTATGACCGACCTTTTTTAACGTGTCTGTTGACCAATGGGTGAACGCCATGTGGCAATTTAGAGAAAAGTCGGTCTTAACATGTTAACTTTAACCGGTCATTTGGAAGCCGGTTACGACTGAAATGGGATCGGTAGTTAATGCATTGATAAAGGATCAAATAGGACGGGTAAAGCCTAAACATGGTATTTATACAGACGAAAGGTTAAAATGGTAATTCTTGTTATTCATGCTATTTATTTAAGACAATAACAAATATTTTGATTTATTCAGATAAATTAATGCTTAATAAATTCAGATGAGATAAAAAATCAAATAACCTAATCGTTGCATGAGAAAGAAAAACTTAACGAACTTTTGTATTTTAAATGATTAAGTTTTTAAACTTTTTTAAGAGAAAATTGTATCAAAATGGAACCAACTTTTATGTAATTCTTATTTTGGAGAACCCAACTTTTAAAATCGTTATTTAGGTAGCTTTTGGTACGTAGACATGACTGGACAAGACAAAACTGGATTGGAAATGATGAGACTTGGACAGGACTGTACATAACAAGTCTTTTTATGGTATTTTGTACGACTAAGATTGAACATTATAGAACTAGACAAGTTGTCCCCCAAAAGTTATTTGATTATTTTATATACCATGTAATAGTTATAAGCAACACAAATAAAGTAAATAATTAAATAGTTTGATTTATAAACATTTTTACACAATTTTCATATACAAAAATACATACATAGGCATGGGAATGAAACCTGCCCCATTGCGAACCCGTTGTACTCGCGTCAATGGGGACGGGGATTCCATGCAAAACTGGGGATCGGGTTCGGGATCAAATTTAGACGAAAAATATGATATAAATTGATGATAGTTCGAAAAAATCTGATTGTACAAAGGATGTGAAAATGGTAGTTGGTAATGGTGGTTGCGCTAAATAGTGGTGGATGAGGTAGTTGTGACTAGGCTTGCTCATCATTTGCCTTAGACAAGCTTCTAAAAGAGCATTACCCCATCCGGTCTGCTTTTGTTGCCTTGGAAAGGGGGCAAAACAGGTAGGTGGGGTTAGACGGAATTGAGTCCTTTCGCATTTTCACGGAAAAAGGGGATTGCCTATTAGTAAATTTTGACTGGAAAAAGACCCTTGACATCCATTAGATGTAAGATGAACCAAAACTGATCCACTCATCTATTGGATGTTGCATTTTGCCAACCGAATCTGATCCGATTAACATTGGAAAACCGATCCAATCCAACCCAATGGATGATTGGATCGGTTTGGTTATATCCATCGGATATCCAATGGATGATCCTATGGGATTAGATCTATCCAGTGTGTTAATTCAATCAAATTCTCTAACACTGGTAAAAATTAATTAATCAATTTTAATAGGTGTTAAAATCAATGCAAGGGAAGTTAAAAATTCAAAACTTCACACAAAACAAATTCCGATTTAAACAATTTGAAAACAAATTAATCGGATGATAGTTGGATAATGGTTGGATGGATAACTGGATGGTCATCAGATGATTAATTGGATGGGTGATTGAATGTTGGTCGGTTCGGTTTGATTAGGTTTTGGTTTGTTCTGAACTGTCATCCGAAAACCGACTGATCCAAATTGGATGTTGAAATTTTCAATCCAATTCGATCCAATTACAAATGAATATCCAATTATGATCGGTCGGTTCTAATTGGATCTGTTGGTTTCGATTGGATCGGTTGATTTTCTACACACCTCTAGTTGTGACCAATATGGTGGAGGTAGTGGTGGTTCTGGTGAAGGTTGTCATGGCCGACGGTATTAGTGGTGGTGGCGATGGGTGGTGGTGGTCGATAGCCAACAGTGGTTGTGGAGGTAAAGGTAGTGGTGGTTGGTGGATGAAGATAGTTGTAGAGGACGTGAAGATGGTGGATAGTAGTGGTAGTGGCAGTCGACAATGGTGGAGGAGATAGTTGTGGCCAATGGAGTAGAGATGGTGGTTATGGTGGGTTGTGGTAGTGGTAGCCGATGGTTGTGGCGGTTATGGTGGAGGTAAGATGGCCTACGGTGGTAGTGGTGGTGGTGGTGAATGATGGTGATAAGTGGCCAATGGTGGTTGTGGAGGTGGTAGAAGAGGTTGTTGTAGTAGAGGAGAAGGTGGAGGTGGCTAATGGTGGTGGCGATGGACGGTGGTGGTTGGAGTTGAAACGTACCAAGAGAAGGGAAAGAGTTTTTGAGTTAAATGTGAACATTAATTTGCAAAATTACCAAGGAAAGAAAAGTCAAAATGTGGAAAAAAGAGGAAAATAAGATCTCTGCATCGAGGAGATGTCATGTCAACCTATCATGATTCTGCTTTATAAATATATATAGATATAGATATTTGTTATTCATTATTCATTAATATTAATTACGTAAAATTATTATTAACTATTTTAACTAGTTTATAGTTTTTATTAAACGTAATTAGTTTGTCAGCTATCAGTTAATTTGTCAAACATAACTTAACAGTTCTAAACATATATACAAATACTTCAACATATTTGTAATGCTTTAAATACTTGTATGTTTTTGCATCATTATTTATACATAATATATAATATTTAAATAATGAAGAAATAATTTTTCTAATAAAAATTGACTCGGAAACTAGTGTTGATTTAACATTATTTACAGATAATAGAAACATCTGTTATAAATATATGTTGGTTTAACATTATTTACCAGTATTTGTTAATACTAAAAGAATCTTGTTGAACTGTAATCTTATAGCAATTTTCAGTATTAAAAATTAAATAAGAACATTCTCCTACTTCTTTCTTGTTCCACCAGTTCCATAAACACAAATCAGACTTTTATTTTATATATATATATTTACATTCTCTCTTTCATACTGTGCATTTATATGGTTGATGGATATAAATGAAGTATAAAAGATTGAGACGGTAGATTTTATTCAGAAAAAAATTTCGACAGGTCATCGAACCAGTTTAAAACTCTCACAATAAAAGCATTATCACATATATCCCTAGCCAATTAAATTTGGTAAAAGAAAACGGGGACCATTATCTCTAAAACCAGGAAACTGCTTTCAAGACACCAAAAGTGTAATAACGACGTTTTTGGTTTTTGTACGAGTACGATTGAATATTTCACTTTAGTTGATATATATTTTTATGTAAAATAATAATGTATTTTTTATTTATGTCAAACAATAACGTTTGCTTAAACAAAGAGGGTTTATAACCGACAATCCAAGGTCAGACCACACTGTTTAATCTAATAATATGATGTGAGAGGCAAATCAGATACACAACTCATTCATCGCATCCCAATGATGCGATAATATTTTTACTCGCATCACAAGGATGCGATAACACCAACTCATCACATCACACAAATGTGATAAATCATACAGATGCAATATCATTTTCACATGATCCAAGTCCCATTTTTAACATACAGAAGGTTTTGTCACCCTTATTCCAATATACGTCTCTTCTAATTATGCTATCCTTATCTCAAAACACGTCTTTCATGATTATGCCACCTTTATCCCAAAATACACATCTCCTGGTCATGTCTCCCTTATTCCAAACAATTGATAACATATCAAAACACGAAATTATGCTAAAAATAACATATAATCAGTTTTAAATCATCCCATATATATAATCATATGGTTCTGTATTAACACAATCAAATGATGTTTTAAAATAAAAGGGAAAATTGCACCAAAATGGAACCAACTTTCACCTGATTTCTATTTTGGGGAACCAACTTTCAAAATCGTCATTTTGGGGAACCAACTTGGACCTGATTCCTATTTTGGGGAACCAACTTTCAAAATCGTCATTTTGGGGAACCAACTTGGACCTGATTCCTATTTTGGGGAACCAACTTTCAAAATCGTCATTTTGGGGAACCAACTTGCATTTGATTCCTATTTTGGGAAACCAACTTGCAAAATAATTATAGAAAAATAACTAAAATTCATTTCTTTTAAAAAATTAATGCAATAAAATCTATTTTTCATTTCAAATCTCGTTTTTTTAAATTCAGATATCAAATTGAAGATTTTTCGAAAAAAATCCAAATTACCACGATAAAAATTGTTTTTTACTAATGCAATAAAAAATCAATTTAATAGAAAAAAATTAATTGATGCAATAAAAAATAAATATTAAATATCACATTCAAGATTTTTATATCTAACCAATCTGTGTCAATATTAAAGTTTAAATCAAATTTGGCAAATCCAACCAAAAGTTTGATAGAGACCCTTAAATTATCTGTTACCTGTTCAACAGATCAATCAGACCCTTAAATAAACAAAAAGTTCGATAGAGACCCCTAAATGACGATTTTAAAAGTTGGATCCCCAAAATAGGAATCAGGTGAAAGTTGGTTCCATTTTGGTGTAATTTTCCCATTTTTCTATAATTATTTTTCAAGTTGGTTCCCCAAAATAGGAATTAGGTGCAAGTTGGTTCCCCAAAATGACGATTTTGAAAGTTGGTTCCCTAAAATAAGAATCAGATGAAAGTTGGTTCCCCAAAATGACGATTTTGAAAGTTCGTTCTCCAAAATAAGAATCATGTGAAAGTTGGTTCCATTTTGGTGCAATTTTCCCAAAATAAAAACTCACCTTATAATCACAAAGAGATGAGAATAATAATCAGCAGCGGATTTCAGCTAAGAATCACAAAAACCAGTATCTTCTTCCTTTTCTTTGGTTTACTTCGAACCAGAGAAAACACACAGAAGACTTTCTCTTCTCAAAATCCCAAAAACAAGATACCTTTTAAAAGAACTCATTTATATATATTTTAAATATAAAGACGGTTTGGAAGGAGATACTTTAACCAAATTTTAAAAACAACTCTCAACTATTACCACTTATTCGAAAGTAATCCCAAACTTTATAACCGATAAAACCCTGTTATCATATTATAAATTTACCAGTATTTATTAATACTAAAAGAATCTTGTTGAACTGTAATCTTAGAGCAATTTTCAGTATTAAAAATTAAATAAATATATGCCTTTATTTTAGTGGTGTAGACCGATCCTATTTGTAGACCCATTCTTTTCCACTTAAGTAAGAACTGTTTCCTTGTGACGGAAGAATATTCTCCTATTTCTTTCTTGTTCCACCAGTTTCGTGGACACAAATCAGAGTTTTATTTGATATATATTTATTTAATTTATATTTGCATTCTCACTTTCATAATGTGCATTTATATGGTTGATGGATATAAATGAAATATAAAAGTTTGAGACAGTAGATTTTATTCAGAAAAAAAGCTTCGACAGGTCATCGAACCAGTTTAAAACTCCCACAATAAATGCTTTAATATCACATATATCCCTAGCCAATTAAATTCGGTAAAAGAAAACGGGGACCATTATCTCTAAAATCAGAAAACATGCTTTCAAGATACGAAAAGCGTAATAACGACGTTTTTGGTTTTTGTATGAGTACGATTGAATATTTCATTTTAGTTGATATATATTTTTATGTAAAATAATAATGTATTTTTATTTATGTCAAACAATAACGTTTGCTTCTACAAAGAGGGTTTATAACCGACAGTCCAAGATCAGACCACACTGTTTTATTTAATAGTATGATGTGATAGGCAAATCAGATACACAACTATCTACTAGGTCACTGACTTATTAGCTGAAGGTGTATGTGTCAGTTTGTAGGCACCTTGACTATCCCATGAGTACCTGGAGAACGGACAAGAAAATCTCAGTAGCATTGGAGGGACTTAAATCAGTGCCAAAGACCCCAACACTTATTGTGATTCCATTTTGCGGTTCTCGGACTCGAACTTCACCTGTTTGTACAACATATGGGAAATTTCCGTTCATTTTAGACGACACACTTTCATGATTTTACGCAAAATGACAACATATCGTGAAAAACTGTATTACTTAAAATAAAAAACTGATCTAATATATATATATATATATATATATATATAGGGACCTATTCAAGGGAGAACTGAGTTGTTTGTGGTAACTGTGAGAACCAATATTAACCACAAATCGATAGATAAATTAGGAAATTTATAAATTTGGTAATTTTAAATTAAAATCTTAATGCAAGGATATTTTTGGTATTTTAAAACTCTTCTCTCTCCGGCCACCGTCCTCCGGTGATACCACTATGATACCAYTGTGATACCTAAARATATTGACTCTGTTAAACAAAAGATACAYTGTGATACCTAATCATATATAAGATGCATAGTGATACCACTGTGTTACATCTTCGATCGACCACACAAACGACATCAATGTGATACCCAAACACATATATGATGCATTGTGATACCATTGTAGTATCACCGGAGGACGGTGGCCGGCGGACGGTGGCCGGAGAGAGAAGAGAGGAGAGAGGAAAGTTGTAAAATACCAAAAATATCTTTGCATTAAAATTTTAATTCAAAATTGCCAAAATTATAAATTTCCTAATTTATCTATTGATTTGTGGTTAATATTGGTTCTCACAGTTACCACAAACTAATTAGTTTTCATCTGATTAGGCCCCTATATATATATATATATATTTACATTTAACTTCATTTAGAATTATAAATGTGTTGAATATAATAGGAAAAAATAATATAATAATATAATTTATTAAAATGTGTTGATTTAGAAGTTATTAAAAATTCAATAGTTAACTTTAATGATTTTCTCAATAATTTATCAAGATAAATGAAAATAATATTCAAATATATTCCAACCGTCCATATAAATAAAGTGTAAATTACAAAAATCACCCCTTGACTATTTACCAACTTGCAATTTTAGCCTAAAAACTAATTTTATTTCATTTTCGTATATAATCAAAATACACATTCGTTTACCAAAATTGGCATCTTTCATATGTGAAAGGTATCTCAAGGCAAAATTGTTAAATAATCATCATTATCATTTGATTAGTATGTTTTGTATTTACATACCTCGACAAGTTACATAAAAAAATAACGTACTTTAACTTGATTTTTATTTTGGGAACGTATTTTCAAAACTTTCATTTTGGTACATAAGATGTAAAGTTTTAAACAATTAAGTACTCAGGTAACGGGTTGAAGCATTAACCGTTTATCATGCTGATGTGACGAGTAATGTGATATCCAACTCAGTAGCTGACGTGGTTAGTGACATAGGTTTTTTAATCTAAAATTAGTCTTTTTTTTAAATCTAAAATTAGTTTTCAACCGGTTACCCATGTACTTAAATGGTTAGAACTTTACGTCTTAGGTGCCAAAATGGAAGTTTCAAAAGTATGTTATCCAAAATATGAATCAAATTAAAGTACGTTACTTTTTCATGCAATTTGCTCAAAGTGAAAATATAAAATAAATAATGGATCAAGATCCACTCCATTCTCCAGTAGCCACAGTGATGTTTTATTTCTTGTACTGCTACGAATGGTGCTTCGACCATCATGCAAACCTTCAGTTCTATCGTGGCAACAAGTCATAAATTTAACCACTTGGTCTACAACATCAGTGACATGGATGACATCTGTTCCTTCATAGATGACAATGTTGGTTGCTTTGATCTCCTTTACCTTGATCGAGGAATAAGGTTTTGAATCTTGGATTTGATTTCCAAAATCAATGAGAAACCTGTGATTAGCAAAGACGATGACAAGGCAACAACTGTCGAAGCCTGTAGCAAGAGTGACGAGGACCATAGCGAGTAGGATAAAAAGAAGACAACACCAATAAGGAGATAATTGATGAGGCGGAGAGGAATGCAACAACAATGAGGAACAAAACGATGATGAGACAGAGACAAAAATGACAAGAAGCGAAACAACAGTAAGGAGGGATGACGAAGCGATGAAGGACAATGAAGACAGGCGATCCTGGATTAGAAAGAGATATCTGATGCACGTAATAGGAAGAGAAGGGGCGGCGTCTGAAGTTTTGCACTGACTTTGAAGGCTGGATCAACACAAACAATATTGGATGGCTTTCAGATTAAGTTGCAAACAGACACTCAAATATTACTGAACGAATAAGCACACCATACCATCAAGGTATCAAGTCCAGTATTCAACAAACAAACAACCCCTTAATACAAAAACAAATGCCTGTGATTGGCTTAAATGACATAATTCTTCACCATTGAACCATGAGTGTAAAAGAATAGCAGTTGGACTAAAATTGGCAGTTGGCGAATAGTACAGGGACTGATTTTGTAATTTATTTAGAGAAAAAATTAACAAACTTTCTAATCACATGCATTTGCAACAGCCTTGAGGCCCAGATTTTGCAAACATGATCTTGTAGTCTACTTCTTATTACACTCTTATTTCTCACTCTATTTCTCGAATTGTATATATTCCACGAGTCACGGTTATCGAAGTTATTATGCACTGATACAGAGAAGGAAGTGATAAAGATCAAGAGGGTAATTTTCAGGTGAATTTGTGGTCAAGATTCAAGAACAGAGAAGGTGGGCAGCCATGGAATTAGCTTTACAGGTTCAGACACCCCTGTGTTGTGGAAGAACAGTTCTCAGGGACAAAGCCCTTGTGAAGATTAAACCTGTTATCGGGTTTCACACTACCAGAAGAACAAATTTGTTTTCACAGGTAAAGATCGATCATCTTCTTTATTGATTTTGGATGATTTCTTTTTATGTAACTTCGAATCAATTGAATGTTGTTTTGTGGGTTTCTTCTTTGAATGGTTTCTTTTTTCTTTTTGTGGGTTTCTTTTTGAATGAAATGTCTGTGAATTTGCACACGTATGGATCGAATTTGGGTGGATCGTTCTCTGATACGGCTGATTTAAGTATTATTTGCTTTAGGTTTTTGTGTTTTCTGATCGATTTTGCAAGTCAATCATGATTGATGTTCGTATAAATGGTTATGTTTTGTCAATTGGTAGCTACATTTAGTTGTTTTGTGCTATCAATTTGCTGCGTGAGACTTTCAAGGAAGTTTCAACACTAATTTGGGTGGTTTATTAGCTTCATATTTTTCCCCTTTTTGTGGGATAATTGTTCTTAATTATATTTATGTGTAGTTTACACAAACTTGTTCGTGGTACAAATATTCTTTGGTTGCTGGGTTCTCACATCGGGTCACTGCAAGATCAGGCAAGTTATTGAGATTTGGCATAAAATTGAATATTTAATGAAGTTCTAATAGTAAAATTGTTGAGAAAATAGTTCAGGTTTTCATAATCATTTGGAATTTGGCGTTAATTGGGTATGTTGTAGGCTTCTCAAGAAAAAGACGGTTGAAAATGTTGAGTCCAAGGGCAAATGACTCTGCACCAAAGGGATTTAAGCCTAAACCAAGCAACCTGAGGAAGGATCGGAAAATGCTTGAAGGGAAAGAAGGTCTGGATCCTTCTACTTCTACAGAGTATGCGAATCACACCAAAAGAGAAAGTAAATTTGACGTTGAAGTTGATAAAAATCTGGAGGATGATGACATTCTTGAAACAAAGATGACGGAGGAGATATCTTCTGGTAGAAAAGCATTGGCTGTTGCCAAGTTTAGTCAAAGGGATGAAAATGGGAGCACTAGCACGGCTGATGAGGGTACAAATGTAAATAGTGATATCACGAATGAAATGAGTACATTGGGATTACAAATAAAGCAACTAGATGCAATCAAGAATGGTGATGATCGAATTGAGACTTTACGCAGTCAAAATGAGGATAATGAGGAAGCTTCTCCAAAGTTAAGGCTGGAAGTGGAAGCAAATTTACGTAAGAAAGAGATGGAAGCAAATTTACGTAAGAAAGAGATGGAAGAAGAGCGGCGTAGGCAGGAGATGCAAGCAAATTTACGTATACAAGAAATCAAGAGGCTTGCTAGTGAGACTCTTGTTAAAGGTGAGAAAGTCTTTTGTTATCCTGAGATTGTGACACCTGATCAAGATATAGAAATATTTCTTAACAAAACTATTTCTAGTTTAATTGGCGAATCTGATGTTTTGATCATGGGAGCCTTTAACGACTGGCGATATAAGTCTTTCACTGTAAAAGTAAACAAGACAAAGTTCAGTGGGGAGTGGTGGTCTTGCCAAATTCATGTTCCAAAGGAAGCATACAAGATAGACTTTGTGTTCTTTAACGGGAAAGATGTTTATGAAAACAATGACATGAAAGATTTCTGTATATCTGTGGAGGGTGGAATGAATGTTCTTGAATTTGAAGAGCTCTTGCTTGAGGAAAAACGAAGAGAGCTTGAGAGACTTGCGAGAGAACAAGCTGAGAGAGAAAGGCAAGCAGAAGAACAAAGGCGGATTGAATCAGAGAAGGCGTCGAGTGAAGCCGATAGAGCTCAGGCTAGAGATGAAGCCGAGAGAAGAAGAGGAATACTTCAAGAAGTTCTGAAAAAGGCTGTGAAGTTTGTTGACAATACATGGTACATAGAACCTACTGAGTTCAAAGGCGGAGATATGGTTAAGTTGTATTATAACAATAATGTAGGTCCTCTTTCAAATGCTAAAGATATATGGATTCATGGAGGGTATAATAACTGGAAAGATGGATTGTCAATTGTCGAGAAGCTTGACAAGTCTGTGGAAAAAGATGGAGACTGGTGGTATGCTGATGGTATGCAACGGTATCCATATTTCACTCATAATAAATAGCATGCATGTTTTTATGCATTTATCTTCTTTTGTTCCAACATTTTGCCATATTTGAAGTCTGTTGATATGCTCCATTTTCCGCACTCCCCCTGTCCCATGAAAATTACAACATTTCCTTTTTCAGAAAGGTCACCTGGTCAAGTTTCCAATTTGTCCATTATCATAATTACAAATAAGTTGATGTGATTGATTTGGACCTACTAGATTCTATTGTTTATGTTAATTGTTTTGGATATTTGAATAATAGTAAAATATTTTCCTTAAAACTATGTTTCAAGTCGGTCATTGTATTTTCCATGGACGGAAGGAGTAAAAGAATAGCTGTATTTTGAATTTCTTTGGAAAGTTTTCATATTAAAATGACTTGTATTACTGATATCATCACAAATAGGGGATGTCATTGACTTGGGTCCACAAGATTTCTTTGTTTGTCTTTCTTGAAGGGTATTTTAGATATTTAAAAAATATTATAACCCTTTCCTTAAACTATGTACCAAGTCAAACGTTTCATACAAAGAAGGAGCAAAATAATTGCTTGTTTTGTATTTCGTTTGGAAGTTTTCATGTTAAACTTGTTTTCCCATCATCATCACTACAAATAGATAGATGTCATTGATCTCGGTCGACAAGATTTCTTTGTTTGTATTTAAAAAGGGTATCTAGATATTTGACAAATGGTCCAAAAGTTTTCTTAACCTGCATGCCAAGTCAAACATCGGAAATTTTTATGCAAAGGCGTAAAAGGATTGCTATATTTGGACATTTATGCATCTTTTTTAAAAGTGTGGCTATGTGGTTAACCTCTTAACTACTATCCTGTACTTTTGGTCAATCAAAGTTTTTAGTTAGGTCAAATTCGTGAAATTCCAAGAGGAAGAGAAAAATTATGTACAGCACGTGGTGATTTGGTGATCAACTTGACTGATTTTGGTTAGAAACTTAAATCACATTTGGGAAGTTCCACCAGTATGGGAAACGTACCATTAATTCTGGATAACCTACCAAGTAAAATGTAATACTTATTTTGCACAGATGGGGTAATGTTTGCATTTTCCTATGATCATAGTTAGCTTAGATAGCCTTTTTTGTTGCAACACTAAACCACATGATTGATTGTGATTGCGTAATAACGCGTCTCTAGAATAGTGACATTTAATTTAGGGAGGAGTCAATAGTAAGTGGCAGATCTACAAGTTTCCTTCAGCCTGGATGCATGATGTATTTAATCATAAAACCATTAATCTTTAATTGGGTATCATTTAAAGAAATTAAGGAATATAATTAAGAGTAGTATAATCAATAAAATGGTACCAAATAGGCTTCTGGGAATTATTAGGAGAATTTTTTGGCATGTTGCCTATTCTCTACGATCAGAATAGGCTTCAAATAGATCTCTTTGTTATGTATAAAAAGAAAATGAAAGCTCATGCAGCTTCTCCTTTTCACTTCCCTTCTTTAGATATAAGTATAAAAGGCTCTACTTTTGGTAAATGTTCATAGAAGATCGTAGATGGGTATTGGGTTCTTCAGGATAAGTGGTGCCAGACGTTCTTGTAAATTGAATAAATAGAATTTTATTTTATTTTTGAAGACTGGGGAAACCTCACCAGAAGATGTTTATTATGCCTTGGCATCCTTCTCTTGTTGTTATGCTCGTCATGTTTATGCAATATCTTCAAATGTAGTCTTTTAAATTAATCCAATTCGCTCACAAGAGTTAATCTTCGATATTATTATAGTTGTCGTCCCCAGTCGTTCACTTGTCTTGGATTGGGTTTTTGCTGATGGTTCACCTCAGCACGCCACCCTTTATGATAATAATCTTCGCCAAGATTTCCATGCTGTTGTCCCCTTATCTATTCCTCAAGATCTCTTTTGGGCCGAGGAAGAACATGAGATATACAAGAAACTTCAGAATGAGAGAAGGCTAAGAGAAGAGGAAGTTCGAGCTAAGGTCATATGTTCATGATATACAGATGAGATTATGTTTGCCTTTTCATTTTTTTGAATTTTTTTATAATTAATTAATTGTTTTTTGTGCTCTCTCTTTTATAGGCTGAAAAAACAGCACGCATAAGAGCTGAAACAAAAGAAAGAACTATGAAAACATTTTTGTTGTCACAAAAGAACATAGTCTACACGGATCCTCTTGATGTGCAAGCAGGCGGCCTTGTGACAGTTTACTACAACCCCACCAATACCGTGCTAAATGGGAAGCCTGAAGTATGGTTTAGATGTTCTTTTAATCGGTGGACACACCGCATGGGCCTTTTGCCACCACAGAAAATGTTGCCGGCAGATAATGGGCTGCATGTCAAAACCTCTGGTAAGCTGTTGTCTAGTCGCAAATTAAATAAACTGATCATGAATTTCCATTATTCTTTCCAAGGTTTTGAACGGGTGCACCTTTAAGCTAGATCAATGGTCCACAAAGTAGTGGTTTGACCGGGGAAAGTCAATGCAGTTTGACCTGGGAAAAGTTAATTGTGTCAATTTGAAGAATAAAATACATTTTTTGAAAAGGAATCGACCTTGACCTTTGAAATAAATATATCTTAGCCTTGAGAACAAGATAGAAAATGATGACTTTTAAGATGAATGTTCAATGAAAAGGAAAATAAATCATGAAGAAAAGTAATAAAGTCAAAATGGGAGAAAGATAAACACGAAGCTTCCCCTGCTGTAGTGGTAAGTTATGTTTATAATTATACTTGAGGTTGTGAGTCCGATCCTTGTAGCTGTATCTTTATCGTTGAAATTTTTAGTAATAACATTTGTAGGGCCCATGGGCGCCGGGAGGTGAAATTTAAAAGATCAAAAATGATATATTTGCTAGATGTAAGAATTGAACCTGCAACCAATTGTATCCCACGATTTAATCTAAGCATCTAAACCATCTCACCATGTTTGATATCTATTATAAATTTGGTTTCAAATATTTGAGAGAATCCTTCAAAATCAAGTGGGTGCACCCTTTCAGACGCTTAATTTTTTTTTCTCTCTTACAATAAACAAATCAGCAGGTTTATTTGATTTTTTAATTCTTTTATAGAATTAAAGCATTGGAAGAGACGATGAGCTTGCACCTTTGTGACTGGTAGCTACAGTCAGAAACATCCTTTTTGAGACAATGGCATTTGCCCTTCTCAAAATTTTCTGCCAATCACACCTTCTCACTTGAGCCCAATTGATAATCACTTAACTTTATTGTAAAATGGTGACATTCTTTTTCTTTTTCCTCATGAAAGTAATGTTACATCCATGTATCAGAACATTCTATATGTACGAGAGAGACATGCTTGATACAATTTCTTTTTTCATTGTCATGCAGTTAAGGTCCCACTAGATGCTTATATGATGGACTTTGTATTCTCTGAGAAGGAAATCGATGATGGTGTTTTTGACAATAAAAATGGTATGGACTACCACATACCAGTGTCCGGAGGAGTTACGAAGGAGCCCCCAATGCATATTGTCCATATTTCTGTTGAAATGGCTCCCATTGCAAAGGTGATCTTTGAATTTCGTATTACAAGTTTTTTATTACCTTTTTCAAACTGTAATATATATAAATAGATATAACAAATAAGATTTGAACCATACATATCTATTGAAAATTCTTGTTATAACTGAAGTCTTGCACACGTTTACAATGATGGGAAATGAACAAACACAATATTTACACAGTTCCCCAATTTGGTCACACCTAAGGTATCAGATTATATGGTAATTTGTGTATATTTATATTCTAAAATGTTACAATATATATATATATAGTTGTACAAAGGACCAACTGTAGAAGAAATCCTAGAAATAAAAGCAAGAAAATATGGTATTTGACAACCTAATAACAACTCTCCACAACTTATTTTAAGAAACTAAATAACAAATAAATCTTACTAAAATAAACTCATTAACTGTGTCTTGCAACACTTCTCAAGCTGGCTTGAAGATTACTTCCATAACCAGGGGTCCCATGCCACCATTCATTAACAGGTCGGATGTAATGAAAACCCTGAGAGTTTCAGGTTATGTTCTTGGAGCAGATGATTAGATGATTGAACTAGTGCTAAGGGAACGGTGGTTCTTGCCTTTCTGATGACCCTTCTTCCTTCAATACGTAAGGAGCTCTTTATCTTGTTCTGTTAGAACCGTGGAGTGATATTTATTCCCTTGTCGGAGGTTCAGGAAAATTTGGCAGAATAGGTTCAGGATCACTTATTTCCTGTGCACCAGTAATGTCCCTTCTATTTGAAGGTTCGTTTTTTTTTTCTTCAGATGTTCGGCTAGTATTTGATGTAGTAACAAGATTACAAGAAACAATAGTTTTAGGCAAAGACTTGTAGGAAATCCCCCAAAAATTTCTTCTTCTAACTTCCCCTTTAGAGAATATTTTTGATGAGTTCCTTTCTGAGGAAGATGGAGTGAGATTCCAAGGTGAGGTTGTGAGTTGCAGTTGAGAGAGTATATCTTCCGCAGTAGGTGGACCCGTATTTGAAACTTCAGACATAAAATGGCTGCAATATTTCATCTGGTGGAGAACCAGGGGTAGACAGATATGGCTGCAGGAAACTAAATAACAAATGACAACTATACACAACTTATTTTAGGAAACTACATAACAAATAAATCTTACAAAAAATAGATTCATTAACCATGAGTCCTGCAACAAAGGGTGATACTAGGATTTATAATACTGAAAACTACATGAAGGAAGAGAACCCCATTAAAAAGAAAGATAGGACGACAAAAGGATAAGGTAGGAAACCTGTCATCCTTAACCATCATAACTGATTCCTCTTGAAGTTTGGGATGAAGGGGATGTTGCCCCCTTCTCACATCCTCTCCATTCACAAAGTCCCATAATAGTTTGCAGTCGAAATCAAAATCGATATTCAACCACTCTTATATAGCCTATCCACCAAAGGAGTTGGCAATGCCAATTGCGTTGTATCTAGCTACTCCTATGAAATGAATGTAGATCAGGATGTTATATTAAGAAGTCCTAGATCAAGAGTTTTAGTGGGAAACTATGCATGAGGAGGATATAAACAACTTAATGGTTTAGATGAGTTGCTTTTCTTGTGATCAAGAAAAGGATAGGCAATGAGTCAATGATTTGATATGAAACCAAATATTATTGAAAGTACGTTTATCTCTTAAGTATTATTCTACTTACCTGCATATTAATGGTCAATTACTTTGAAATTATGCATATTCCCCTTTTGTGTTTGTTTTTCCAGGTGGGAGGCCTTGCTGATGTTGTCACTAGTCTTTCTCGTGCTGTTCAGGATTTAAACCACACCGTGGATATCATTCTTCCAAAGTATGATTGCTTAAATCTTAGCAATGTAAGCTTCGCTGCTGTTTGTTTGGGCTTATAAGCTTTTCATTGATAATTTGTAATTCTCGAGGTAATATACTACCGTAGACTTTTGTTGAAGCAATCCTGTGAGTTCACCGCTAAAATCTTTGAAGAGTCAGTCTGTCTGGATTTATTGACTTTGAGAACTATTATATTTGACTTTTTGTTGCAAACTAACCATGCTTGTTACAAAAATGTAAAAAGAACTCTGTAGTTTGTAACAATGAGCAATTTTGGACAAATTGTGCAAATGCAAATGCACCAGATCCTTCACACTTGGCATTTTTTTTGCCAAAATTGCTCATTTTTATGAATTATCGTGTTCCTTTTTGTGTTTTGTGTTTTTTGTTTTGTATTAGAGGGCTTATATCACTCTGGTGCATGCTTGGTTTATGACAGATTTTTCCTTTCCTTTTGCTACAGGTGAAGGACTTTGGTTTTCATAAGAGCTACTTTTGGGGTGGGACTGAAATTAAAGTTTGGTTTGGAAAAGTTGAAGGACTTTCTGTCTACTTTCTGGAGCCTCAAAATGGGTAAAGAATACTCTTATTTCACCATTAACATCTCCGATATCGCTTAATTTTTCTGATATCATATATAACACCTGATGTAAGCTATTTGTATCTGTCAGACTCTTTTGGGCAGGATGCATTTACGGTTGCAAAAATGATGCAGAAAGATTTGGTTTTTTCTGTCATGCTGCTCTTGAATTCCTTCTTCAAAGTGGATCTCATCCTGTAAGCTTTAGGTGGAAGCATGATCATACTTTGTTTACTGTCCACATATTCTATGTTGGCTCTTTTTGCAAGCGCGGGGTCTTCACGAAAAACGACCACTCTATCCTTTGGGGTAGAGGGCATGTCTGCATACATCCCAACCCGAGCCCACCTCCGGGTGGGACACATTGGGCTCCTTTGGTTTTGTCATAATTGAGAAGGGTTCACTAGCAAAGATATATTATAAATTTATTATTCTCAATAGACTAAGTATGACATGCTCCCTTCATGCAACCTACAAAAATCATAGCAATTTTTGTGAAAACTTCGAAGTTTCTTTGTTTGGCAATTTTTAAAACTATAATTGGAGTACCTTATTTACTTTTACTACAGAATCACTCAAACTACAAAAACTACAGAAGCTTCAAAGAGTTTACAAAGTATAATTACAAGTATTTCTCAAAGTTGAGCTACTATTTGGGATGAAGAGGTTTTTTCATATGAATGTATGAGTGACTAGCCATTGTACTTGGTTTTCAAATTATCATTGTTGTGAAAATGTGTAAAAAGCACTTCTAAAAATGAGCAATTCTGGATACATTGTATAAATTTAAATGAAAAGATACCATAGTATGTGGATACTTTTGTCTAAAATCACTCATTTTTGCAAACTGTACTGATTATTTTGCATTTTGGAAAGAAACTATGTATATTATGTTTACCACAAGAAGTCAAGTTCAATAGTTCGAAAAGTTAGACGGAGTCTTCTAGAACTCAAAGTTATAGATAATAGTTGATAGAAGTTTTAAAATCGTCAACTCCGTCCCTTGATGAAGGTGCTTCACAACTAGTAGAATTATAATTGGTGGTAAGGAGTGTTGTTTTGTTTTGCAGGACGTGATTCATTGTCATGACTGGTCTAGTGCACCAGTTGCATGGTTATTTAAGGACCAGTATATGCATTATGGTCTGACTAAAGCACGCATTGTCTTCACAATTCATAACCTCGAATTTGGGGCTCAATTGATCGGGAAAGCAATGGCGTATGCTGACAAGGCTACTACGGTAAAGTCCTTGGGATGTTCCATAAACGTTTCTTTAGTCACCCATTCGTTTTTATTAATATTTATGTGAACGAGCCAAAAGCTTACGGCTTTCACGAAAACAACTACTATGCTAGTGATTTTGTGACAATTATCATTAGAGTCCTATAGGATTAGTCGAGGTGTGCGCAAGCTGCCCTGGACACCCACAGTTACAAAAAAAACACATTTTTTCATGTGGAACAATTAGTTGAAAGAATTTTGTGTCGTGATTACTCACCTTTTACTGCTCCCAATTTTTTGTTCAATTTTTGAAAGAATGATCGATGTGGGATATCTTGTGGGAATTGCAATATTTCTTCTTTAGGAAATTTGAAGGTTAAAATAACTTATTTGTCCGATATCATCATTACCGCTTATTGTTCCAAAGATTCTCATATATTGTTATTACTGGTGAACATCTTTTAAGTTGTAACTATCAGTCGAACATTTTCAGTAATCTACATGCTCGGTCTGCCCATCATCCAAAATTTCTTCCTGCAGGTATCTCCAACTTATTCAACAGAGGTTTCTGGAAATCCGGTGATTGCTCCGCATTTGTACAAGTTTCATGGGATACTTAATGGCATCGATCCGGATATATGGGACCCACTTAACGATAAGTTCCTTCCTGTAAGTAGCTTAGAATCTAAATCTTATATTTTTCATATCTTGTTTAATATCTAGAGAATTGATCAATTAAAAAAAGAGTCAAGTTGTGTGTCTCGTTTCATGTCCTTTCTTGTCCTTCAATGTTGATTTGGGCCATTTTATATATTCACTTATATTGTGCCCTTAGACGCTAACTCCAAATGGGATATGTTGACCTATTTTGGTTTGATTTATTTATATTTTGGGTCCAAATGACATGACGTGAAGGTAAACGAAAATGGGACCGAAAAGAGGGAGAGTAGAAAAGAAAGAAAATGGTGTAGACAGAAGAAACCTAGTATCCTTGCCAAATTAGGAAGCAAATCCCACTTGCAGCAAATATTTCCGTTATATTGTTTGTACATTGAGTCTAGATATTTCCGTTATATTATTTGTTTGTGGTTTCGGCTAAAAATATGCATATGATTTGTAATTTTAGGTATCTTACACTTCGGAAAATGTCGTGGAAGGCAAAAAGGCTGCCAAGGGAGCCTTGCAACAAAAACTCGATCTAAAGAGGGCCGATCTACCCTTGGTTGGAATCATCACTCGATTGACTCATCAAAAAGGAATACATCTCATCAAGCATGCCATTTGGCGTGCCTTGCACCGTGGCAGCCAGGTACCTTTCTAGTTTAGTCCATTTTGATGAGTTGTCAACTGTATTCAAATAAGCGTGCCATGGTGTAAGTCACGTCTCTGCCGTTACGATAAGGCCCATAGCGCTTGTGTAAGGTGTTGTTCACGCCATGGCGTGCGTTTTCTTCAAGAGTGAATTTTTTTTAACTTTTGTGCTTTTACACTTTTAACTTTAATCAAATTTTATATTTTTATAAAATTAGTTAGTCACATCACTCACAGTTTCTTGGATTCACACATGTCATGGACTCACGGTTAAACAGAGTTGTAAAACTCTTCCAATTCTATTTTGAATATCTGATCACAAAGTTTTTATATAAAACTAGTTAATCTAATGTAATATTTTTATCATTATATTATTGAATGATAAATATAAAACATATATGTATATATATAACATACAAATTTCTTGCCTTATGTCACGCCTTAAAAAACATCGTTTCCTCACCATGGCGTGTAAGGCTTAAGGCTTGAGGTCGCCGCCACGCCACGCCTCACGTTATTTTGAACCTTGGTTGTCAAGTACAACTCATCAATGCACGTTTTTAAAAACCAAACCAAAGGAGACCGGTAAATCCCACCCGGAGGTGGGGGTCTGGGGTAAGATCTAAGTGGACTGGGCCTCGGGGCTAAAGAATAGAGCAGCTTTTTCTTTGGGTCTGTTTACCAAAAAAAGAAAATGCACTATAAATTACTCCCTCTGTCGCGAAATAACCACAAATGACAATTTTACTCTTAAGGGTAGAATCGAAAAGTAGGCACTTATTTTGGAAGGTGAAGTATTTGTCAAATTGCCAAAAGCTGTAAAATACTCTTAATTCGGCATATGGCCTGTAGTACATTTGTCTTTTTGGTTATTAACCGTCTTTTAATGCATTTGTGGTTTCAGGTTGTATTGTTAGGCTCGGCTCCTGATCCTCGCATCCAAAATGATTTTGTTAATTTGGCAAGTCAGTTACATTCAACACATAACGACCAGGCACGGCTGTGTTTGACCTATGATGAGCCTTTATCTCACTTGGTATATACTAATCGAACTTCTGTTTGACCATTTTCTTTATATACTTTGACTTTTTGACCTGTTTCTATATCGTTGTAGATATACGCTGGTGCAGATTTCATCTTAGTCCCTTCGATATTCGAGCCTTGTGGGCTAACACAACTCACCGCAATGAGATACGGTTCCATACCCATCGTGCGCAAAACCGGAGGTATTAGTTTTATGTATATATATATATATATATATATATATATATATATTGCTCTCTTGTTTCTTTTAATATTTGTTTTACAAGTGGGAGGTCTTCATTGAAACAGTCTCTCTACCCCCTGGGGTATAGGAAAGTCTACTTAGAAATCAATGTGTGCGACCCTATAGGTTTACATATTCCTTAACAGTATTAGTGTGTGACACGTGTCGTGGGCATATAATAACTTACGTTGGGCTATGGGGCGTTATACTACTACAAAGTCTGTAGTGATTATAACCTTGAAAAGTAGTTTGTTTCGCCTCTAGAGTCTATAAATTTTGATAATTTTACCTCTTAACATCGTTTGCAGGACTTTACGATACTGTATTCGATGTTGACCATGATAAAGAAAGAGCACAATCACAAGGTCTTGTACCAAATGGATTTAATTTTGAGGGAGCCGATGCAGCTGGTGTTGATTATGCGGTCAACAGGCAAGTGCACGATTCTGTTCAACATTTACTATTATTCACATAAATGGCGGTCAACCAAGTTGGCATTTTTTTGTTCCAAATTCAACTTCAGAGTGATTCCGATGCCAAATTGCTTACATCACATGCTATATAATATTTACGTGCAAGGTCTTTATGGAAACAGCCTCTCTACCCCTTGGGGTAGAGGCAAAGTTTGTTCACATCCTACCCTATACTGGGTTCATTTGGTTTATACGATAATGTTTTTGTGTTTTTGGTACAACGGTTTTATGTTAATCATTTTGCCTTCATGCACAGAGCGATTTCTGCATGGTACGAAAGTCGAGATTGGTTCAATTCGTTATGCAAAGTGGTGATGGAGCAAGATTGGTCGTGGAACCGACCGGCTCTTGACTACCTGGAGCTCTACCATGCGGCTCGAAAGTGAGAATGGAGAAAGTGACGGAAGAAACCAGGGTTTGATGACATAAGATTACAAACCATATAGAAGAACTTGTACAGGTCTAGATCTTTTTTTTTTTTTTTTTTTTTGGGGGGGGGGGGTTTACACTTCTGGTCCTTTAAATGAGTTTTGATGTGAAAAATAGATGGGCACATGTAAGGCTTGTTTAGAGTTTACTTTTCTCCATGGTGGATATGGAGTCTGACTTGGACCATATTCTGCAAAAAGGGTATGATTGTATTGGTTTTGTGAGAATAAGTAGAACCTCCAGATTACCATCCATAAGAGCACAAGAAACGAAGAGAGAAATGGTACAGATCTGGTCGATGCGGGACTCAAAACAGATTCCACGACCATCATGATGGAGGTAAAGCTCATGCCCCAAGGCAAGGTAGGTCTGGTTACTCCTGTTTTCGTGTGAAGTCCTAAGTGACCATTGAGGAACGCCATCTTGACCAACCATTTGTCGTCGCCACCACTATTACCGTTGTTGTCATCGTTTCTCGTTCCTTTGTGGCTAAAATTTCTCATTATTCACAAAACCAAATAAAGTTGTTTGAGCAGTTGGAAATTAACATGATTTAGAGCAGAGGTGGGCAAGCGGACTTAAAGCTCACGACTTTGATGAGCCACGACATTGTTTGGGTGGTTGTTGATCGGTTGATCAAGAGCGTTCATTTTTGGGCTGCCAGAGACGTTGTCAATGGATATTGATGAAGTTGTTTTAAGGCATTGGGTACCCTTGTGATAGCGGAAAACCGTATAGGTCAACAGAGTGGCCACCTATGTTAACGACAGTGGTTGTGCAAGTGCACACCGGACATTATGATCACTATGTGTAATAAAGTGGTAAATTACTGAAATAGTTTCCACAGTGACTGGACAACTAAGACTCAGAGATTTTCATGAGCTTTTAGTGCAAGTTTCGGGTTTTGAAAAAATAATTAATATTTGTTGAGATCTAATATTATGCTAATTTAACAATTGAAACGAGAGAAGCAGTTAAAAGAAGAGGGCATGGGCATAAGCATTATCTAACACGTTTGTAGTAACTTCATGGTCAGGAACAAGCACCACAAAAAACCTCTAAGAATCTTTTTCTCTCGAAAGTGAACTCTCACATAAGAGTGTCCACCTTTCTCCACAAAGTCACCACTTTTACCAACTCAAGGGATACTGAATTAACTAAGTCGACCTCTAAGGATCGTAGCTCTACCAGCATGGAAATAGATGCCCAAATCCCTTTGTGACACCAAAAGTGAACGACATTTGAACCTTAGTTAAAATCATACAAAACCCCGTCTCGCTACGTGGTTATAAAATACTCTCTCAAATCTTTTTGCATTACTCAAGTCATATTTCCGGATCTGCCCATCTCTGGATGATTGAGCCTAAGATCTAATATTAACATTTTCAAATGATCAGTACTCCAAGCCGTTCTTTTTTACTGATTTTTAAGAGAAAATGTATTATGTTGACAATATACTAAAAGCTTCTTTTTGATGGAGCGTTAAGACTTCTCTTGACTTTTCCATTTGTCTTCATCCTCTATTATTTCTATGAAAGCTCGGTATAACAGTTTCTTAGGATGTGCAAATTGGTGCTATTGCACATGGCCTTCGATCGTTGGAGGCCTCCAGATATTTTTCAATTTTTTTGTGTTTTCGATTAGTTTTTTTAAAACAAAATTAGTTTTGTTTTATTCATATATAAATTTTTTTATTGATTTCTTTATTTTTGAATTTTTTAGGAAGCTTTAAATAGGTGTTTAATCATTTATAAACGAGATTATTCATGAGATCCATTATTAACTAATTATTTTAGTTAAATTATTTTATTTCTAAATTAATAAAAACGGTATCTATGTAATTTGCTATTCATACGACAATTTTCTTATCTAATTAAGGGGTGTTTGGGATTGCTTTTTTAAAACAACTTAAGCTTTTCTACAAAAGTCTTTATCAACTTATTATAAGTTAGAAGAATTTAAATTTTTCAAAAACTTCTTATTACCGGTTTGGCACCGATATAAGTTGTTTATCCAAACATTAAAAAATGCTTATTAACGGTGTCATACTGAAATAAGTTAATAAGTTGTTTTTATAAAATTTAGTGTCAAAAAAGAAGAAAAGATGAACAATTTGTTCAAAGTCAAAGATGAATTATCAGTCGATTTATTATCAGACACACGGATTACCAAAAGCTTTGTCCCTCGATGAACGCCCTCTGAAAGGCGGTGCGTGAGATGCATCATAAGCTCTGTATCTTGTCAAACATTCACAGTAAAACACTGAACCTTTACAACAAAACTTTGAACTATCACATGACCCAAACCTTCACGGGAAGCACACACCGAACTTTTATAGTGTATATCTGAACCTTCACCGTGTTTCACCGTCTTACAAAAAGCGGTTAACATGACAAGAACCAAATATTATGAAACAAATGATGCACACATCGTCTATAAGTTTCACACTGTGAAACAAGAACTTAAATCTTAGCATTAGACGAACGAAATAGTACTCTTCTGAAACAATATGTTAAGATATGTAGCTTCTCGGTTCTCACGAGCTTTCAAGATTGAAAAGCTAATTGCCACGCCTTAATTATCACAACAACCACAAGGGTAGTAGTGTCCAATTGGTTTGAGTTTGAGCTCCAAAAGATCAAAAGTGTCTCGAGGTCCGAGGTTCGAATTCAATGAGGTATAAAAATCCCCTTGTAGCCATAAAGGTTCAAATACGATGACTCCGTGCTACCCATAAATGTAGTCTTTTACGTAACTCTTACTATAAATGGGCATTTAATTAAGAAAGAATATAAGTTACTGAATAATAATCCCATTAATTTCATGATCATCTTGGAGAATAAAGAGACCAGTTGTCTTCATCCTGCAAACACAACCCCTCTCTCTCTCTCTCTTAATTTATGCATATTGGAGGAGAGAGAAGTTTGACCATCTTTGACCCTCATCAGTTTGTGTTTGTAAGATCAGTTACAGAAGAAAAGGAAGTACAAAATCATGTCATCAAAGCATAAACTTTGTGTAGGAGAAAAACCCTCAAGAAATCTTCCAAACAAAACATGGATAGTGTTCCTTTGGATTGTCAGCTTCTGTGCTGGGATGTTGTTTACCAACAGGTAATCTGCTTTCTAGACTTTGGCTGATTGATTAAGCAATTCTGGAGAAATTGCTTCTTTATATTGGTTACTGTGTTTTATGCATCTAGGAGAAATGGGTATAAAGTTCATTGCTTAATTAAACAA
The DNA here is from genome assembly GCF_001531365.2 of Cynara cardunculus var. scolymus. Classification (NCBI taxonomy): domain Eukaryota; kingdom Viridiplantae; phylum Streptophyta; class Magnoliopsida; order Asterales; family Asteraceae; genus Cynara; species Cynara cardunculus. The sequence continues at coordinate 592,089 of NC_037537.1, read as the reverse complement.
GAAATAATGGATTCATCTACACTGTGTTTCATGCATTTATTAGGATCATTGGTTGGTCTTCAGTTTCTTGTACAACATGGCTGAATTGGAACAGACACTGTGTTCATCTTGAATTTGTAAATGATCTGTATGAAATTCATTTGAGAATATGAAGTGACTGATACTTGTTTGGTATCAATGTCTGTAGTGACTAAGACTACACAGACTGCTACAGTACAGACCCTTTTAGTAATTTCTACTCAGATCATCAAACCCTAACCATTTTTCTAGAGTTTGAACCAACATTATTAGAAGAATTACTACTTTATAAACTAGTGAAAAATTCAAGATTCTCAAAACCCTATTTACTGAAAACTAATGCACACACGTTAAGAGACAGATAAAGACAACAAGACATACACTACAACAAAATTGGGTTTATAGGACGTTCCTAATCTATAAAGCGGTCTATAAGACTTAATTTATAAGACCACAATATAAAGTGTCGTGTTGTAATAAGTTTATATGACGCTTTTGGGCGTCTTAACAAGTTTTTTAGAACATTTTTAATACAAAGTGTCGCATTAGCAACTTTATACGACAGTTTTGAGAAAGTGTCCTATAAACTCAATTTTTTTATTGGACACTTGTTTTTATATGACAGTTTTTCAAATAGTTCATATAAAGTTGCTAATGGGACGCTTTATATTAAAAATGTCATAAAAAAAGCTTATTACGACGTCAAAAACGTCATATAAACTTATTATAATGTCTTTAGATATGACACTTTATTTTTTTGGTTCTATAAACTAAGTCCTATAAAGAGGTCTATTAAAACGCTTAGAATTTGAGAGTGTCCTGTAAACCCGATTTTGCTGTAGTGATAAGTGACTCTAGGGTTTTGGTCATCAACATAGAAATCTTGCCGTATAATGACAATAGATAAGGTTTGCGAACATCTTATACCTGACCCTACGTTTGGATGGGATTCAGTACATTCGTTTGATTTGGTTTCGTTCATAAAATAGTAGATTTGAAACGGAATTAGGCCTTTCGGGTATACACATTTGTGGTTTGCTATGAGTTTCGTACTTGAGTTTTTTCGTAGGATGAAGATAGTGTCGGAAGGAAGGTTCGCACGGAAGAATTGGGACGGGAATTTGGTCGAGCAAGGCTACAAACCTAACTACGTGAGCATTTTCTATGAAACTTGTATATTTCCAACATTACGTATTTGATTGTATTATCGAAATTAGAAGAAGTGATGATAAGCTAAATCTGATAATCCAATGCGTATGATTCTAAAAAAGGGTAAAAAAACATCAATAAGACGTAGAATTATTGACTTTTGAATGATCCGATTTAACTTTACATACCAAACAATCGGTGTTCAGAAAGACGTACGTTATGCAACGTAATACCTGTTCCCGCCATTACTATAAGATCTGTAGCGTTTGTGTAAGGCCTGGCTCGTGCCACGACGTGACTTTTTTCAATTTTTTTCATATTTTTAAAAAATTTAATTTTGTTAATTTTTCTGTTTTTACACTTTCAAATTTAGATTTTACACTTTTTATTTTGTTTACCTCTTAATAGTTCCATTAAGAAGTAACATCTGAATCGTTAAGAGGTGAATCTTGTTAGACAAAAAAAATCCGTCTCTTAATGGTTCAAAAACTCTGTGAATGATTTTGTATCTTGTGTCTTCTTAACCATTCTGCGCTCTAATTTCATTCTAAACAATTACCAAACAATTATATTTCATTGTACACTATATCATAAGAGTCTCTTAATCATTTTGATCATTTAATCATTCTGCACCAAACCATTCAACAACTGCCAAACGCCCCCTAATTTTTCCCTTTAATCTTTTTCAGGACATTGCCAGCATTCGATCCAATACTACGGGGGAAGTTTATGAGATTTATCATTCTATCAAGTGAGTTCTTTTGGTGTTCGATCTTTAAGTCAATTCGACATTTTTCTTATTGGTTTTTAACGTTAAATCAACAAAAATTTCGAGGTTTTTCATGATATAGAAATTTGGACAAGAAGATCTTGAATCTTGAAACAAAAGTAGACTCGTTAACGACGAAAAACCAGTCTGCGCTCGATGATTCTTTGTCAGAAACCAGAAACGTAAGTACCAAAAGGAAGTACTTTATGGTAATAGGAATCAATACAGCTTTTAGTAGTCGAAAAAGAAGAGAATCCGTTCGGGCTACATGGATGCCTCAAGGTATAAATACGCAATTCCTCTCGTGTATTTTCACTTTCGTTTGATCATATTTCAAGATTCTTGATGATCGGACTTCGTAAACACTTTACGATTAGGGGGAAAAAGAACAAGACTCGAGAAAGAAATAGGAATCGTTATACGCTTCATCATAGGCCACAGGTGCGTAGCAATCAACTTGGTTGAAGTTATGGTATGATGGTAACTTTTTACCTTTGGGTAACCGTGGGTGTCTTGTCCCGCTTGCAAGCACCTTGCACCTCGACTAATCCTATGGGAACTGCCTTCGGCGTGTAGCTCTGTCCGAAAAAGATGTGGGGCGATTTTTCACAAATATAAAGCAGGTTTAGGTTCGATCCTGGGCCCTCACTAATCTCAGCCACTGAGTGAGTCAAAAAGATGTCCTCTCACATGGTGTCCTGGAGACGGGCTCCTAGATGTACACAAATTTCCAAGCCCAAAGCCCTGTCCGAAGAAGTCCGAAGAAGCCCGAGCCCAAGCCCAAGCCCAGTCCCAGTCCCAGTCCCAATCCCAGTTCCAGGCCCAACCTTTAAGCCAAATTAGGCCAACCTTTTTTCAAGGCTCAGATAAAACCCGACTTGGAAAACCCTAATTGGGCCCTCTTTCAACCCCAAAGCCCAACCGTACCAGGCTAGAAAAGGTCTGGCTTCTTTTTGCTTACTAAAAAACAAGCTTTTGGAAAAGTTCAAGCCAAGGCTCGAAAAATCCGTCGCCTTGAGCATGTCTAAGTGGCCCTCGGAGACTCGAACCCGTAACCACAGTAACCACTAAGGACGGTTGAGCTACACCTCAGGGTTAGTCGTACACTTTTAAATTGTTTCGGTTTTTTTTGGTAATTAACGTTTTAATACGTGTTTAATATCTTTTTGTAGTGCAAGACGAGGCGGTATTCTTGATAATTCGATTGAAGAAGAGGAAAAACGTTATGGAGATTTTATGAGGCTGGTAATGTCTTCTATGATCTTTCAAAATGTCAAAGTTGTATCTAACGAAGAATATAATTCCGTTATACGTCCGTTGAGTTGAGCTTCGTTTGTACTCTGACCAGGATCATATCGAAGCATACTTGGCTTTATCGGCTAAGACAAAAATATACTTTGCGACTGCGGTTGAAACGTGGGATGCGGATTTCTATGTCAAAGTCGACGATGATGTTCATGTAAATATAGGTATGTTTTCGCAACATTTTGTTGATAATAATTAGTTCATGCTAGGAGCTTATTTCCGCTTGAACGTGATTAATTTGTCCGTCTTAAATATAAATGTACACAATGGAAAAAACACACAGTTTTAGAATGTGTAACCATTAAAGTTTTTAATTAACTAAATGACGATTTTATCATTCATAATAATAGAGGGAGTAATGAATTTATTCATCTCATAATAAAGGGTTAAATTGAATGGCAAATTGCATGAAAAAATAACGTATTTTAACTTGATTCGTATTTTATGTAACATACTTTCAAAATTTGCATTTGGTACCTAAAATGTAAAGTTTTAAACATTTATAACACCCGGGTAATGGGTCGAAGACTAATTTTAGATTAAAAAAGTTCATGTCAGCAAATAATACTGAGTTGAATACCACATTGCCAAATCAACATGATAACCGGTTAATGCTTCAACCGATTACGTGGGTACTTTAAATGTTTAAAGTTTTACATCTTAGGTACCAAAATGGAAGTTTTGAAAGTACGTAACCCAAAATAGGAATCAAATTAAAGTACGTTACTTTTTCATGCAATTTGCCCTAAATCGAAACATAAACTGTTACTTTTAAAAGTGGACACTTATTTTAATACAAACTAAAATAGAAATTTAGAATTTTTATGTAAACGGCCGATGGGTCACCGAGTTGAAAACTCAAGCCGTTATGAGTCACGGTTAAAGATGTTTTCTAATCGGGTTTTCGGGGTTTGCTCATATATAAAATCTTACTAGGTATATGGTCAACACGGGCAACTAGTCGAGTCGGGACAAGTTTTTCACGCTTGATTTTTTGTGAATTATGCGGCCTCTATAACTACTAATCTTTTTCAGGAGCATTGACGAGAACGCTACTAACTCATGTTAACAAGCCCCGTGTGTATATCGGCTGCATGAAGTCTGGTCGCGTGCTTACCGAAAAGTAAAGTTTTATCAAGAACGTCCAAATAATATAGGGTGCACGGGCACGACCCATTCTCTTTATTTCCTTTCTAAAAACCGGTTGTGTTCAAAATCAGGGGAGTAAAATATCGAGAACCGGAGTTTTGGAAATTCGGTGACGTGGGAAACAACTATTTCCGCCATGCGGGGGGACAAATATACGCGATCTCGAAAGAATTGGCTACATATATATCAAAAAACCAGTAAGTTGGCTCCTCAATGTTCCAAGATTGTACATAGATTTTAAAATAATGTTTCAGGGATGAGTATGGTTTTTTGATGCATCAGGGATATTTTGCACAAGTACGCGAATGAAGACGTTTCGTTAGGAACTTGGATGATCGGTTTAGACGTTGAACACGTTAACGACAGGAGCTTATGTTGTGGCACTCCGGGTGAGATTTTGAACTTGGGATACAAATTCGTTCATGCCGCTTAGATTGTCTAAACGTCTTAATAAAATACTTTATAGAACTTATGTTTATAAGACCTAACTATAAAACGTCATATCTAAAAGCGTTACAATAGGTTTATAGGACGTTTTCAGGCGTTTTAACAAGTTTTTTAAGACGTTTTCTTAAATAAAGTGTCATATTAGCTATTTTACAGGAAACTTTTTTGATAATTGTTCTATAAACTATTTTTTATAGGACATTTGGGTTTACAAGACAATTTTTCAAATAATGTTGTATAAAATAGTTAATATGACACTATATTTTAAAAGCGTCCTAAAAAACTTGTTAAAATGTCTAAAAGCATCTTATAAACCTATTGTAACAGTTTTAGATATGATACTTTTGGTTTGGTCCTATAAAAGTAGAAGTATGATCTTTTTTTTGATCAATAACCTTTAAATGACCTGTTTCTGTTTCTGGTGTTAAACACTGTTTTTGATGTAAAATTTTAGGGCATGGATTTTTTTTCTTCAGAAAACACTAAAATCTTTACTTTTTTTCTTTTATTTTTCGACAGTATGTGAGTGGAAGAATTTGATAGGGCATACGTGTGTTGCAACGCTCGATTGGGCATGTAGTGGCATATGCAACTCGCAAGAGAGGATTCGAGATGTCCATAAGCGTTGTAGCGAAGATGAGAACGACTTATGGCAAGTAATTGTTTGAATTATGGACGGAGTTAGGTTCTTGTTATACAAGATGAGCGAATGCGTAAATGCTTCCACCTCAACGTCGAGAAAATAATCAAGCTCTGTTTGGCTAAATCTCGGAGGTTTTGCCGGTGGCAATATCAGATAAATTTCCAACTTTGAAGAGTTCATATAAATGCAACTCGTGGTTTATTGTTGTCATACGTGTTTCTATCATTTATTATTTGACGATAAACGAAGACAGTTAGTTATTCATCTAATGAAGATCAAAAATCGATGAACATGAACTCATTGCAAAAGGTATATATGGTGTTCGATTTGAACACGATCAAATGCCAATACTTTATAGAACATCAGTTTATAGACCGAACTATAAAACGTCTTAATCTAAGAACGTTACAATAGGTTTATATGATGCTTTTAGTAGTTGTAACAAACTTTTTAGAGCGTTTTTAAAATAAAAAAAATCATATTCGCTACTTTTGTAGGACATTTTTGAGAAATGTCCATTAAACCCTTCTTTTTATAAGACACTTGTGTGCATTAAGACTTTTTTTTAAATATTGTCGTATAAAATAGTTAATACGTCACTTTATTTAAAAACGTTCAACGAAACTTGTTAAAACGACTAAAAACGTTCTATAAACATATTGTAACACTTTTAGATATGACGCAATGGTCCTACAAACCTAAGTCCTATAAAGTATTTTATTAGGAGTATCAAAATTGACGAAAATAACCAACCCATCATACAATTTCGCTTTTTGTTCACTTCTCAAACTCATTTCTGTAGATGGTCAGAATTTATGCATAGAGCTTTTTTCTACGTAAACTCTGTTTCTATTAAACTTAAATATTGTATTTTGTCATTTCAATCGGAAAGATTCAATTACGTATAAGATTTTCGGTAACTTTTAAGTATGAGTTGACAACACCAATAGTATCGTTCAATGTTGAGTTACAGTATTGGTCCTTGTGGTTTGTTCAATTTTTCGATAAGGTCTGTGGCCACAAGGGGATTTTTATTCCTTCTTGGATTTGAAATTGTGATCTCCTGGTATTTTTGACATTTGGAGCTAAGCTCAAACCAATCAGGCACCACCCTTGTATGCTTAAATTAAGTTCCACTCTATATGGAAATATGAAAATATAGTATGATACAACTGGGGTGGTCATAATTAAGTGTCAGTCCATCTGGAAAGTGAAAACTGTATTAAAATATTATGTGTTTATTGAACCAATGATTAGTTAATACTTGCATCTACAAGGTTGTACATTATATGATGTTTCATATAATGTAATTTTTCAACTTTAAGAGCGTCTTTACATGATTCAATGCATCATGCAATGTGATTTTGCATAAGCTATAAATTCAGGTGACGTTTGTTTTTTAAGAGGTGCTGAAGTCTGAAGTCTGAATTCACTTCTGATTTTTAAGAGGTGGTGCTGAAGTCTGAAATCTGAATCAGTTAGACTGTTTGTTTTTTGCGTCTGAAATCTGAAGTTTGAAGATGAGAGATCGAGAGTTGATATGGATCGACAGTTGACAAAGTTGAGAGATGAGAGATCGAGACAGAAGAGTTGATCTAGAGAAATCGAGCTCAAAGAGATCAGAGTAGGTAAGCGACAATTTGAAATAAGAGGTAATAAGAGGTTTCACAACCACTTAAATTTTCAGACCTAATAAGAGCTTTTAAGCTCTTAATTGAAAAAAAAACAAACACACTGAATCCTCTTATGTCTGACTGATTCAGACTTAAGAGGACATTAAGAGCTTTTTTATTAAAAACAAACAGCCCCTTAGTGAACAGACAAACAGTTCAATGAGATATGGTCCTCTATGATTTTCGGAGATTGATTTGCATGCCGAAGTGATCAGATTGGATTTTTCCAAAAATTTATGAAATGATGCAAACGCTACAAATGAATAACATAACATTTATATATAGAAACTGAAGAAACCTAAACCATATGTATTTTTAAAAATTGATTTGCATATGTGAGTTACCACACGATCATTCGCCTATTAGATAGTCGGGTTCATACGAGAACAATAAGCAAATAAGATAATAAAAAAGGTTGAATCGCATGTGATTTTATACAAAATCACGTGTAAAATCACATGTGACTCACACAACTTTGACCGCACGTGTAAAATCACTAAAATTGCAGGCCACGTCGCCCACGGACCTTTGCATCGATCATCATTGTAAAATCACACGTAGTTTTGGCACGTGATTTTACCCTTTTTTGTTCTTTTGTTTAGTTACCGTTCTCATTTGAACCTCCACATATGTATATATATAAGGACTAAGTGAGAAGGCTGTTAATTTATGAGAAATGCAATAACGGCCAAATCACATGTGATTTACAACACATCCAGAAAGAATCAGATGAAACTTTCCCGTGCAATGGTTAGTTGACATAATCATCATAGACCGAGCGGGAGATTTTCATTCCTTTCTCCCGCCCTATCTATCCTTGCAGTGGCATATAGGGCTTTATCTATGTGATTCGCTTATGCCCCTTCTCCTGAAGTTACATGTCTATTTTGTCAAGTTTTTTAAAGAGAGTTGTCTCACGTCCCGAGCCAGAGCCAAGTGGAGCATGCATGAAGGAATCAAACAGTTCTCCGCTATTCTTTTCTAGACATGTCGTAAATCATATGCCGGGACAGAGCTAGAAAATCAGTATAAAGGGAGTTAAAGACAGTATAAGAAAATCCACAGTTTCGAAGTTGACAATATCCTACATATAGATATGTGTTTTTTTTTTTTTGTTAAATGTTTATCCGTAGATAATTGCTATTAAAATCCAAACAAATTACAAATTTACATTATTTATGATTAAATTTTACATAATTTCAGTTAAATATTAAATTATTCAACTAAATTACTTAACCATGGTTTAAATAATTAGATTTTTTAGACTTCTATCATTTGCCTAAAAAACCAAATACAAATTTACTAACTCACCACACTCTAACAAAATCAAGTAGTGTTCTATAAAAAAATAGCTAATAAGATACTTTATTTCAAAAGTGTCATAAAAAATGTCATATAAACTTATTGCAACATCTTTAAATATAACACATAAGTATTTGGTCATGTATACTTAAGTAATATAAAGTAGTCTATTAAGACATTTAGCCATTTCATAAAGCCGATTTGTTTTAGTGCCTCGGGATTTAGGCAAAATGTTAAAAAGATGTTAAGAAACTTAGAGGGTGTTTGAGATTGCTTATTTGAAACAACTTATGCTTTTCTACAAAAGCACTTATCAACTTATCATAAGTCAGAAGGGTTTAACTTCTTCAAAAACACTTTATTACCGGTTTGACACCGGTATAAGCTGTTTATCCAAATACTAAAAAATGCTTATTACCGGTGCCACACCGGAATAAATCAATAAGTTGAAGAGTTTGACGGACCAATAAGATTATTTTTATATAGATGATATCGGTTTGGTGTAAAGTTGAGGGGGCATGGCACCATCCTGCCCCCTATTGTCTATGCTCCTGATCATATGTGATTTGACCTTTATCGTACTTATCATGTTAAATGGCTATATTTATGTGAAAAATAAGTAATTACTCAAACTCAAAGGGCCTTTTTTACATTGTTCTTGAATTGAAGGACCACTTGTATAAAAATAAATAACATGTCTTCCAAGTCATCGAATTAACAAAGCCCTCTGCAACTCCCAAATCAGAACCCCAAATCATCTCCCCTCTCTCGTGCAATCTTCATTCGTCTTCGATGTCGGTAAGCGATCGTTTTGTATTTCTTTGTAGTAAGGTTGATAGATCAAAATTCTAATAGACTCATATGGAAGCTGGCAAATAGCAACCTGAATTGATCGTTCATTGTTTCTGTTAGTATGGAGGGATTTAATGGTGTCAAGTTTTAATAGGTTAAAGTTGTTTCTGTCAGTATGGTCGAAATCTTTCAATTTTGCAAGTATAATGATTGCAGTGCAAAGAACATGCAAGGTTGATAGATTAAAAAATTTAATCGACTCATATGGTGCTTGATATACGTACTGAAGTCTGAAGTGTTTGCAAGATGACACTGCAATATTTGTTAGAACAAAATATGAATCCTAGGTTAAGAAGTGGTCGTATGCTTACCGAGTGTTGTGTATTGCACAAGACTTGTTCTTTCTGATGACAATATAACTATAGAATAGGTCTTGTTGTGTAATGGTTAACTCTTGTAAAAGGGTATATAGTGGCGAGTTGTTATCGAATAAAGCATTGAAGTTTTTGAATTTTAAGTGCACCACAAATTCTAAGTATTCTATTTTTTATCTGATTCCAGTTTATCCAACACCAAGAAAAAGGTTGAAAGATAAGATTTATAAATCTTTTGGAACGTAATTAATCTAATAAACTTATTTGCAACTATAATAGAAGATAAATGATTAAATTTTAGGAAATATAAAGCTTCAAAGGTCTATTTAGGTGTCAAACTTTAATTGTTTTGGGTAACTTACAGATTAATATGCTTTATTATTATAGATTTTTGAGTACAATGGAAGTGCCCTGGTGGCTATGGTTGGTAAAAACTGCTTTGCTATCGCTAGTGATCGCCGCCTTGGGGTCCAGCTTCAGACCATAGCTACTGATTTCCAAAGAATTTTCAAGATGCATGACAAGTTATTTCTGGGTCTCTCTGGTCTCGGCAGTGATGCTCAAACACTGTAAGTATTAATGTCACTCATTGATTTAGAGTATCACGTGATACCTTATTGTAACAAGCTTATGTTATGTCCAAACCACTTCTGAAATCGAGGTATTATGATCTTGTTATCTCTACATGTATGTGCTGCACAATATTCAGATTTTGCATAGCTGTAACAAAGAAAAAATACCCATCCCCTAATGCGATTGCAACACAATATTCTGCCCTATGCCAGTCCAGGCTGCTACAACACTATGCTTTTTATTAATATGAGTCCTTTGTCCTTTGAAGTTTGTAGCAGTTAATAATGATAAAGAACCAGCAAGTAAAGGCCACTTCAGCGTGTTTTCTTTCTTATACACACTGAGTCACTGACAGCCTTCAACTGAGATCACCCCAATATCTAGTAAACAAATTGCAGGGGCAAAAGGTCAGCTAGGCTATGTTTGAGTATCACTTCACTCCATTTTTCACCTCGAAGTTCCCAAGCAAGAGACGATCTTTTTAAATTTGGTGTTCTTAAACGTATATTCCACCATAATTTTGATAGATGATGGCAACTGCATGACCATCAATGTGATAAGAACCAAAGGATTTGTATTGAATTGCGATTGAAAGTGACAATTACAGAGACATATCCTGGATTTTGAGAGCCTGGTTCTCTCCCAAATGTGAAAGTATCACTAATATCTGCCTACCCTATTCTCCCCTCTTTCCCCTATTTTTTAACGGCCCTAATGGGTTTGGGGCTTGGAATTGGTGCCTAACATTACCTCACCCCCCAAAGAACCACCTTGTCCTCAAAGTGGGAAAAAATCAAATTGGAATTGATATACGACTGTTGGTGGTGGTAACAGTGGCGGCAACATAGTACAACGGTGGCAGCAGTGGTGATGGCAGTTTCCAATGGCCATCGACCAACCATTCTCCCACTTTTGCCATTAAAGAGACAGAGAATTTCTAGAAAGAAATTTTTTGGGAGAGAAATTGCCTGTCATGAAGTCGTTTAAGTCTTCAACCACTCTGTCCATTTCAGCTTCCACCACATACTCCTTTGGTGTTAGTACCCGATACTTTGTAGTTCCTTCATTGAAGCTATCCACAGAGGGGTTGACCTGCATCTTTGTTGGACTCTCTTGCTGTCATTAGAGTGTCCATTTTTTTAAAACTCGATCAACCTTGACTTCTATCTTTCATAGAAAGGTTTTGATGGGTCTTGCGGCTTAGAATGGGATCATTTTGCTTGGTAATATCCTTTGGTTATTTGATGCCATTGTTGTAAATCGGGTTGGTTCTTCATAGGTAGCTTTCAAACATTTGGTGCATAGGTTGTTATTCATCCTTTTAATGATTTGCAATGATAACAAAGCCTCCATGTTTTTTGATGTCTGTGCAAATTTTCTTTTATCAAAACTCTTATGCAACAATACCCAGGATTTACTCACTCAATCAGCAATTCCATTCTGAAGATTCTTCAGGGAGACTTGCATCTTTGCCAACTGCATCTCGAGCATACAAGTCTTCTGTGTATTATTGTTCATCATCTTCCTTGGGATGCCAGTTGTAACATACCTGGCCGTAACCTATTTCTTAGAAAATATAAGTACTAAAGAAAGAAATAATTAGAGAGACTAGAATAGTGAGAGAAATAATAGAGAGAGAGATGCTAGAAGGAAGATTTTTTGGTCCCAATTCCCATGTCTCCTTACATCTAGCTGCAATATACACTGATGCCTGTCTCACCCCCTAACGACCATCATGCATTCATGCTACTAACAATCTGACAGCGGGTGAACCATCCTTTTACAAACATACCCCCAATAGTTGACTTTATTACAACTCTAACCCTTGGCTACATCATTCCTTACAGTATCTTAATCATATCTATATTTGTCTCATTTTGGTGTGTAATTGGCATGTTCTTTTATTTTTATTTTCTGTTTTTGCAGTTATCAGCGACTTATGTCTCGCCACAAACTGTATCAACTTCGGGAGGAAAGAGTTATGAAGCCTGAAACTTTTGCTAGTCTTGTCTCTGCTATTTTGTATGAGAAAAGGTTAGAAAAGCTTATTTATGTATCTTGTTTAGAATTGCAACCCTATGTTTTGGATTTCTATCCACTTGTTCCAAATTGAAACCAATTTTGTTGAGTTTTCATAAGAATTAATAACTAGCCTGTCCATGAAAATTGCAACAATCTTGGAAAAAAAAATATTTAGGAGCCTCCCATTCAAGCTAATTGAAGTTATTTTTTAATCTTTTTATTCAAATTGTGTTAAAAAAGTATCTACTTATAAAAGGTTAACAAAAACTGCTTTTTCTGTAAACGAACAAATGATAAACTTTATGATCAAGGAAGTATGTTTAACTTCACATCGAACACTAAAAATAGAGGAGTGGCGGAGTTTGTAATCACATTGCTTGTCAATTTTGAACTTGAATAATAATGTACCTTGAAAATAAGATTACTCATCTTTTGTGGAGAAGGGAAGATTTATCTGCTTCAAATGTTACTCCTAATACTAAGAATAAATTGAGATCAAGGGTCATGCTTAGACTTTGAAGCTGAAAGTTTTTACTATTTTGATTGGCCAACAGTTGCTAACCATTTACTAGTGAAAATGACTTTTCTTTATCGAGTCCAGTAGGCAAGTTTTCCTTGACTGCAGAAATAGGAATTAAAGAAAAATATTTTCATAAAACCAACAATGATGTGGTTATAGAGTAATACATGTTAATTGCGTCAAGCAACATTTCTTTTAGGCATAGTTCCCTAACACCGAAGACGATTGCTACTTAAAAATAGGGATGACATTGATACACAAATTGTAGGTAGCAAATTGGTAATTTCTGATTGTGTAGGGCTTTGTTCTTCCAAAGATTCACAGTGTTTGTTTGGTTTGTTTTTATCATAGTCTCAAGTGAAATATGGAAAATACTAATTGTGTAGTATTGTACATGCATATCTTTGTTGTGCTATGTGTGAGCTTTAATAATTTTTTTGAATATTCTGTAACTACATTGCAATTCAAGATCCATGTTAAGGACGAGCATATGTACAGCCAAATGGCTGATTAATTAGCTCCCTATCTCTTGTAAAGCGGTAAGAAATTACATATACATGAGTAACAGTTTCCCATCATATCTCTTTAGAATAGCTAATGGTTTGGAAGGTTGCTTATTGCTATCTGCTTAACAAATATTTTTTCTCTCTTACTTCCCACAAAATTTCTTTGGAGATCATCTATGGCACTAGTATAATTGTATACTTCTTGAAAGATTGTGCTTTTTGTATGTTAGAATTTGTTTTCTCTCCCATATTGAGTTCTTATTTTTTTCGTTTCTATAGTCCCATTTCTTTTGCCCATCATTTGACAACCTTTAGCTTCACAAATTATATAAATGTTAGATTTAATAGAATTTACTAATATTATTTGTAGGTTTGGTCCTTATTTCTGCCAACCTGTGATTGCTGGCTTGGGAGATGACGACAAGCCATTCATTTGCACAATGGACTCAATTGGAGCAAAGTAGGTCCTTTTTATATGCTTTGTTGATAGCATACTTAAATAACATGCAGGCTCTTCAAATTAAAAAAAATATATATATATAAATTGGATACACACCAATCTATCTTCCAGATTCTGGGTTGAAGGATCTGTACAAATAATTCTTCATTAACACGCTCCTTCAGATTGATCACAATTGTGGAAATTACTCCATGATCAACCATGTCCAAACTGCTTATTGGAGTTGATTATGGCTCAAGTAAATGTCTGAAATCTGGTAATGTGTTTTTGATAAAATCAAGAAGCATAGGAAGCTGCATTAATTCGGTTTCTTTCCGTTTTGAAATCAATTGTAGAGAGCTTGCTAAAGATTTTGTTGTTGCTGGTACTGCCTCGGAGTCTCTTTATGGTGCTTGTGAGTCAATGTTCAAGCCTGATATGGTACGTTTCTATATTCCAATTGTCTAGTTACTCATTTATCTTGATGTTGTTAATAACTTTTGCATTAGGTCTTGTGTGATTAACGACATATCTATTTAGTTTTGGGAAAATTCAATAATGCATCTTAATAGTGTGACCCTGTAACTTAAACCAGATTCAGGGAAGAAAAAAACTGATACTATGTTTGAGTTGATACAATAATTCCAAATATACAAAATCTGTTATTTAAAAAAAATATGTTTGAAAAAAACTGATCCTATGTTTGAGTTGATACAAAATCTGAGTGCTTTGTGACCCTAGCGCTAAACTATGTCACCCAAAATTGATGTTGATAGTCATATTCTTTCTTCTCCCCTATGATGAGAGTTGCCATCAGCCATATCTCCATTAATTTGTTATTTACAGCCTTTCTATCGATTCTGGACCATTTCCCTTACCAGAATCCATGTGAACCTTGAATTTTGGATGGTCAAATGACTCAAATCAATCAAAAAAGTAGAATCCATAAACATTTGAAAGCTTTCCATGGCCCATGTATTAACATTGCTGTCTAATCTATCATTCGTTCGCATCCAACAACTTTTCATACTTTGTCTGGGTGACTGGGTGGTTGCTTCTAGTCATCTATAGTTTCAAAATTTAAAATTTAAATTTGAGTTTTCTTTTTATTTCATATAAGCGTTCACGTTTAATAAACCAAACCCAGTAAATCCTGCAGAAGTAGGGTCCCGCCCTGCCACCCCGGGGGGTGGATGCATCATGCATGCAGACCTTCCTCCATTTCATGGGGTAGAGACTAGAGGCTGTTAGTTTATGCTGTTAATTGTGCCGCTATAGCGGTGCAACCGTGGTCCTATTATATGGAGAGAGAGTTTGCCTCTTTCATTAAGGGCCAAATTATCATTCGGTTAAACATAAAGTGTAATAATTACATATTTCTTGAACTTTTTGTTTTTTATGGTGGACATTCATTTTGGAACAAGTGAGTAATCTCTAGTGTTACCATGTATGCATGCAGGAACATGAGGAGCTGTTTGAGACCATCTCCCAAGCGCTTTTATCATCGGTTGATCGTGATTGTTTGAGTGGTTGGGGAGGCCATGTCTACATTGTGTAAGTTTCTTGGATGAATATTTATAATCTGATTGCAATTCCATACATGGTGCTTAGGTACCCACACACACACACACACACACACACTCTTCCGTCCCCATTAAGTATCACATCTGAGGATTGCCTGTTTCAAGTGTTCTTGCATTTTCCTAAAATGGTACCGTATATGATATTGAAATTTCTCATTTTCTTGCAAAATGTTTAACTTCTCGCATGATCTTTCCTCTCTCTCCCCCCCCCCTCTCTCTCTCTCTCTCTATATATATATATATATATATATATATATATATATATATATATAGGGTCAGGTTCACGGGAAAACTGAAAAAAATGAAAACTGAGGAAGACCCTGATGACTGTTCATCTGGACAGTATGAACATGTGTATATAAGTAACTTGTAAGCAATTTGCCGGTATGTACACGTGTATAGAAACCATGAAACAACTTCAATTACTTGTATGCACATGTTTATACCGTCTGGGATGAATGGTTACCAGGTATGTGTATGTGTATGTAGGATTTCTATAACTATAATCCAAGAGGATGTGGTATGGTTTTGGTGCAGAACACCAAGTGAAGTGACTGAAAGAATTTTGAAAGGGAGAATGGATTAAGGTGTTGGTAGCAAGTAGTGAAGCATTTCTGAAGATGATTTGGTGATGTCTTTATTTGTATTATTTGAATAGTTATTAGTTTTGTTGTCTTTTTGGCTTCACCAAGTGTCTTTTAGTGGCAACTTTACCCCCATTTATAACAAAAGGGAATACATGAGTTTCTATGCTTACAGTATGATCAAATGTCAAGAATATGCTTCATTGTTGCACCTATCCGAATATATGTCTACAAGTGGTGTCGAATTACGATATTTTTTGACGAATTCGTATGAGTGAGATCCATGCTGGTAAAAGTGTGGGTCTAATCCATATGAGTAAGATACCGAGTTGAGTTCGAGCCTGGGCACCACACCGCTCCTCCGTCAGTAGGATGCATGCCCTGTTTTACCTCCCCTATGATGACAGTGGGATTGATGCGGTAAGGATGGACAACCATTTACGCCAAGAGGGAAGTTACGATGAGAAGCGTAAGAAGAGATCTTCACCATGGGATCAATCCTAATTGAATGTTAACGTTGATAAGGTGCATCGAGATGCACCAAATCTATTCCCTTTTAAAGCGTAATTCATGGGTGGGCATATTTAAAACCATTTACGCCAAGATTGTTGAATTTCATTCATTAATTTCTATTTCCTCGTTTGGTTCATTCTTCTTTATGAAATGAATATTTAAAATCTTATAAATTCCACGTATAAAGGAATTTAAGATTTCTTAGCAATTATATGGTGTTTTGATGGAACGAAGTTCTCTATTTTCATAATATCAAATATGCCCTTAACCCGATATACCTTAATCTCATAAAACCCAATATGACCGTCGTTGACCACCTTCGACCACCGTTGATTTGAATCACTGGCGACCATCATCATCTAAACCACCACCGACCACCACTAATCTACACTACTGTTTACTACCACCGATCTGAACCACTACCGGCCACCGTCAATCTGAACCACTGCCGACCACCATCTATCTGAAGCACCGCCGATTTGAACCACTGCCGACCACTATCGATCTGAAGCACCATCGGTCTGTGCCACCGCCGATCTGAACCACCATTGACTATCACCATTTGAACCACCGTGTACCACTACTAGTGATGGCCAAACCGGAGGATCAGAACCCGTAAGGACCGGTTATAGGACCGCCAACTGGGACTGGTTGCAGTTTGGAGCAATTTGAGGGACCGTTGAACCGCGACCGGTTATGGGTCCGACCCGGTTTTTGAAAATATAGCCGCCTTTTTTTTAATATAGCCGTTTATGACCGTTTTTTCATATATTTGACCCTTTTTTGGTCTTTTGGCCTTCTAAACCCTATATTTAAGTGTCATGGACTATGGATTTACATACCAACTTACTAAACGCAAAAAACACAAAAAAAAAAACGTTCACAATTCTGGGTTTCTCGCTATATTTTGTGACTTTGGTGCGTACTCGTTTCTCGCTTCCACTTCACAATTCTCATTTCTTTCTCTCTGTCTTACAAAATGGCTGGTGAACAACATGATACATCAAACGAACAAGTTGCCCAAGTTCTCGTTGAGCACAGACGAAAGTCCGAAATTTGGAATTCATATAACTTGGTGATCCTCACGAATGAGAATAGGAAGACAATGAAAAATGTACCAAACTCTCCTTAGGGCGGAAGGAAATTCTACTTTAAGGCGGCACACCTAAAAAACATGCCCGGGGTTGAGGTCGGGGGTGATTCAAGCCAACCGATACTTGACACTCAATGTCAACTAGTGGTAAGCACTTAGAAAACGGTTTTTCTTAACTACAAATTAATCTCGAGTCATAAAATATTATAAATCTTATGTATTGCAACGAGGATAGATTAGCTCCAAACGATTAGCAAAAAATTGAAGTGAACTTGGAAAGAAATTAAGATGAAGTAGAAAACGATTCTTCAAATGAACAATACTTGATTAATAACTTGCAAACCGAACTTAGATCACAAAGTACTTAGGAAATAAAATCTAGAGAGAAATTAGAGTGATAACCAAACGGTTATATGTGTTTTTAAACAAAGAAAGCATACATATTTATACTGAAAATTCACCTTAGGTTCTAAGTGACAAAAGTACAAGATGGCATAAGCACTGTATTATATAAGTTTTAGATAGGCCCAAAATGGTAAAACCCAGCTGCAAAAGAATTCGGCCTAGAATCGACTTAAAAGATCTTCATAAGCCCACTATTAAGTCCTATAGTATTACTACCGCTTTGAAATCAGCAGCCAATGATTCATTGAGGAAGCATTAGTATTTTCCAGATCTGCAAAAGTTAATTTCAAAGCAAAATTTAGATCCAGTTCGTACTATTTTCCTAATACTTCACAAAAACATTAAATCCTATAAAACTAATATAAAAGATACTCAAATGGCCATGTTGGGCAAATAAAATAACATAAAAGAGTGAGAAAATAGATGTAATAGAGTTAATAAATTGACACCTATCAATGAGTCATATTAGGATTACTGATTCATAATGTATTTTATGGGTCTTAATGAACCTTAATGGGTCATATTAGGCATAATTAAGTCATAATGGACCTTAATGGGTCATAAAGTGGTTATAAAGTTTTTAAGATAGTTTGGGTTTACTAATTGTTGGATAAACGTTAGACTTGATTTATTGTGGATAGGTTCAATTTACAGTCGTTGTGCTGTTAATTTTTGTTCTTATCATGTTTTGCAATTATAGTCCTGATATCAATAGTTCGTCATCCAAAAGTATGGAGAAGACATGGCATCTCAGCTACAGTTAGGGGACGTTGATATGTGGACGAAGACTATGGGAGGAGTGAGGAAGGGGAGGATCTTCGGGTTCGATGCACCACACGATCCACAACATGTGATGACCGATACCCCCAGTTCCAACTTCAGTACCATATAGTCCACTGAGCAGGGAGACTTGTAATGAGGTATATATATATATATATATATATATATATATATATATATATATATATATATATATATTTTTTTTTTTGATACATTTATTCTTTTACAAACTACCATTACTTTTATTTGATACTAATTGTTATGTTAGAATAAATGAAGGTATGACATGACTACTAAAGGAGGAGAATAAACAGAGAGACGACTAACTTGCAGAGCAGCAGCGGACGTTTGAGCAGAGGTGTGATCAGCGATTACAACAACATATTGTAGAATAAATAAGACAAATGATACAACAACATATTGCAGAATAAATATGACAAATGATACAACAACATATTGTAGAACAAATTCGACGGATTTTTGGTAGAAATTTGTGTCTAAAATTTTCCTCTGTTTGTAGTGTGCATATATGGTATTTTTTTGATCGAATACAATTTTTGAAAATCGATTTTATTTATTGAGATGCATTATATATATATATATATATATATATATATATATATATATAAAGAGAAAAGAGAGTGTGTGTGTGTGTCAGGTTCATATGAGAATATTAACTAAATAAAAGATCAATAAAACGATCGAATCGCATGTGATTTTACACTAAAATCACGTATAAAATCACATATTATCTTATTTAGTTATTGTTCTCATTTTGAATCTCCCCCCCCCCCCCTCTCTCTCTCTCTATATTATATATACATCTATACTATCTTATAAAATAAATTTAGCAAAAGTCTTAAAGTCTTAAAATACTAAATCACCAAGATACTCTTATCTATACTACCTCACTTTTTCACTTTTTCACTCTCTTAAATTTACACTTTATACCCCTATAATTAGTTAATTAATTTACTTTACGTCATTTACTTTTAAATGTTTCATTTTAAACCGTTATCAAATTAACATACATAATCGTATATCAATTAAAAAATGTTTAAAAAATACATTTTTATTTTAACAAGTTACACCATTATAATCGTATCGTTAATACCTCCGAAATGATTATAATATTGAATAGTTTTTGACTTAATTATATTATTATATATTATATAAAATATTTTTAATATTTACGATTTATACTTTTATAGTTATTTATATATATATATATATATATATATATATATTATATTTTGGGGTTAGGCTGTCCAAATTGCACTGTATAATATGTTCTGAATTAATATGTTCTTGGGTTTTTTTGAAATATATATATATACATGTATTAATTCAACCTTAATCTGAGTTTCTGGACAAAAAAGAGGGTAATCAGTTGAAATTTCATTCTAAAACTCATCTTTTTTGTCTTTTCATTGCTTATGATCTGCCAAATTTGTAGTTTTCTTTATTGGTTTTGAGTGTTTATCTTAAAACTCAAGTTTCTTGGTTCTTTGCTCTTGGTGTAAATCGAACACATTTGTGGAGTCGTTTAAATATGTTGAATTTTAAATATATTGAATTTTAAATTGTTATACAATTTTTTTTTCCATCGATAGCCTGTAATTGGAACCATAACTCTTATTTATTCAAATTGTATTAATATGTAAAGACCAAGTGTAACCTATATCATCGTTAAATCTTATCTTATAAAACCAGTGAAACTTCAAAATCGTTAAAATTCATGGCTCCCGCCGCATTGCGCGGGTACACAACTAGTATACATATGATACATGTGTTAACGTACTGGAAATTTACCAACGGATTACTGATGGATTATTCGGCGGTAACTGGGACCCTCAGAAAACCATCGGTAAAGGAGCCTGACAAAACTCCATCATTGACGGGATTCCCTGAAATTCGTCGCTAAAGAAGTCATTTGGAAATACGTTGTAACGGTAGTAGTACCCGGGAATATGTTGTTAAAGTAGGTTTTTGGAGATCCGTCATTGATATCCATTGGTGATTCATCGTTAATATCATTACCCACGAAACTGTAGCCGAAAGACCTTTATCGACGGTTTTGACTATCACCGACGGTTTTCAGACAAAAATATCCGTCGGTAAAACCCCTAAGTCACTATAAAACAAATGATTTTTAACCATAAAAATCACTCGGGGAAATTTCCGTCGGAAATTACTGACAGATCACCCAGAAAATACCAATAGTTCCGGTAAAATCCAATATTTTCAAGAAAACACCAACGGATGACCCATAAAATGTCCGGGTATTTTGTCACTGATTTAAATTACCCACCAACTGTGATGGTTTTGTAACGAATCACCTTTTTAGTGACGGATTTCCCATGAAAAACCCGTAGTTAAAACCCTTCCATTTGTTAGTGAGTTGGTAATTTTAGAGTTGGAGATGCTCTTTGCCTGATTTGTATCGGCCACTTGTACGATTAGTTTCACCAAAACCAGTAGGTAATTAGAACCCTTTACACGCCTATTTTTTATAACTAATATTGGGAAATTGCATGAGAAAAAGATACTATTTACATACGGTAAATGCAACAAATAAACTCACACACCCTTCTCATTTTTGGTGAGGTCTGAACCCTTGACGTTAGGAGGCCAAAGACTACGATACCGCTAGGCCAAAAGGCGTTTTTTTGGGGACATAATACAATCTTGTTACAAACCAAAGGCCACATATCATGATAGAATTCTGAATTCCTAGTGATATTCATGTTGTTTTGAGTTTGAGTTCTTGTTTTGGCATATGTTCTTGATCCACTTGATCAATTTCTTGGCTCTTTCTATTGTTGCTTCACTGAATGTTGTTGGTTTGTTTCCATTCTTCTCTTTGATTAATTCGGTTTGATTATCGTAGTCTCCGATCGCACCAATCCCGCCAGCGCCCCACTGATCAGCCCAGCTTGGTGCCTTTTCACTTGCCATGCTTTATAAGCTTTTCTTGATGATCAAAACATGCACAACAAGCAAAAAAAATTAAGAAACATAACATCATCATCATCATCATCATCATCATCATCATCATCATCATCATCATCATATGCATGGCAGAATAGCTAGAAAGACCTAAAACTCTTCAGCTTTTGTGTAGACCACTATTATGTAATATATATATATATATATATATATGCATACATATCACATATGTATATATATATATATCATAGGGAGAAAGAAGACAGAGTCTTAACACCATTTGTCCATAATATGCATGGAGAGTGGAAAGACCTAAAACTCCTTAGCTTTTGTGTATACCAGTATTAGTATATGTGATATATATCATACATATCATATCATTATCATATATATATATATATATATATATATATATATATATATATATATATAAAGAGAGAGAGAGAGAGAGTGTGTATCTTAACACCGTTTGTCCATAATAGATGATCAAATACCATAAACAGCAATCTACACACACACACACTTACATGAAGAAGGAGAGAGAGAGAGGGAGAGAGATACACATATACATATATATATATATGTATATATATACAGGGATAGAGAGAGATACATATATATATATGTACATATAGAGAGAAAGAGAGTATGTGTTTGAATATTTGAAAGGGGAGAAGAAACTTAAGGAGCAAGTAAGTGAGAAACAAAGATGGCATGAGACTGGCTTTTCTAAAGCTAATTCCTTTTTACATCAATTAATAATATCTTGATTCAATTATATGAAATAGACAATTCACTAAACATGTAGATATATTCATACTCATAAAACAACCTCATCTCAATAATACTATACCAAAAAAAAAAAGTTAATTAATTGTGATACTGAAACAACATGGTTTGTCGGTTGCTGAATGGTTTAGTGTTGAATGATTAAGAGGCTCTTATAATGATAATTATTCAGAATAAAATTAGGATGTTGAATGATTAAGGAAGACCCAAGATACAAAATCATTCAGAGGTAGACTTTTTTCTTTTGCCAAATTCACATCTTAATGATTCAAAGATTACATCTTAATAGAACTATTAAGAGATAAGCAAATTTCTATACCATTAAGTTATTTTAAAACACCCTTTTATATATATGAAGATAAAAGCTAATTCATATTAAAATATGTTAAGTGGAACTTAAGAAAATTGTAATTAATAGTCTGTTTATGTAATAGAAAAGACTATACATACCAATCATTTAGAATCTATTTGTTTTAACACTACAACAAAATTAGGTTTATAGGATGCCCTCAATCTTTAAGCGTTCCAATAAACCGTTTTATAGGACTTAATTTATAGGACCATAATATAAAGCGTCTTATCTAAAGGTGTTGTAATAAGCTTATATGACGTTTTTGGACGTTTTAACAAGTTTTTTAGGACATTTTTAATACAAATGGTCACATTAGCAACTTTATAGGACATTTTCTCAAAAGTGTCCTATAAACTCAATTTTTTAGAGGACATTTATTTTTTTATAGAACAATTTTTCAAATAGTATCCTGTAAAGTTGCTAATGAGATGTTTTATATTAAAAACTTATTACGACGTCAAAAAATGTCATATAAACTTATTACAACGCCTTTAGATAGAACGTTTTATTTTTTTGGTCTTATAAACCAAGTCCTATAAAGAGGTCTATTAAGACGCTTAGAATTTGGGAGTGTCCTATAAACCCGATTTTGTTATAGTGTAAGTTATAAAAAATTGTGTAGGAGTTCAATTGTACGTCTTTGAAAGCATCTAAGTTAATATCTACAAGCGTTAATGTAACACTTTGGTTGTTATATATATATATACAAGCATTCTTCTTACGGCTAGATCTAATCTCTTGGTCCTCGCGGAAAGGAAAAAGAATTTCACGCTCTTCCTAAGGGAGGATTAGGGAAATCTTGTTGATTTCAGCTTTCTCTAGAGTCTAGACCTCGGGGACCATAGAACCCTGTTCAATAAGTRGAACGCATTAGCTGTCCGCTGTCAGGTTGGGTAGTTCAGAATAATGATTCACTATTCTTAACAATAGGTCCCGGAGACTTTTTGGTTCATCATGATATTGCTCTGGGATCGTTGGCCTCTATGGTATAATCAGTCGGGGGACCTGAGAAGCGGTGGTTTATCCTGCGGCAGATGTCAACGGTTCGAGTCAGCTTATCTCCAACTTGTGAACTTAGCTGATACAAAGCTATATGATAGCAACGATTTTTTTTCCGATTTGACGGTTTGATCTATGAATTATCATTCATGGACGTAGATTGTGTAAACGTTCGAATAGAATATTCAACAGAACTTAGGTTTATAGAACCAAACTATAAATCGTCCTATCTTACAATAGGTTTATAGGAAATTTTTAGACGTTTTAACAAGTTTTCTAAAACGTTTTTAAAATAAAGTGTCATATTAACTATTTATAGGAAACTTCGAGAAGTATCATATCAGTTATTTTATAAGGCACTTGTGTTTATAGGATATTTGTTTTCAAATAGTATCGTATAAAACTTGTTAATATGATACTTTATTTTAAAGAGAATTTCACGAAAATGACCAAAAAATATATAATATATTAACAAAATAGTCATTTTTTCAAGTTTTACCAAAATAACCACACGAATCGCCCTCGGGAGGCATTTTGACCATAGGGGGTGATCCGGCCCTCTTTGACCAAAAAAAGCTAGTACAAAAAAATTATTTTTAATTGATTTGTGAGTCCTACATGTATCTAATTTGGGGAACAAAACATTTGGCTTGTCTTGAATAAGGGGATCGCCCCCACCAACCCGGATCTTCCCCTGGGGCGATCCGACCCTCCAACTTTGACCACTATTTTGTCGTCTACAGAGGAAATCGATTTGACAATTAAGGGGTATTTTCAATAAACGGTGACGATTTTGACTGGTTTTTTTGACTGTTTTAGGACCAAAAGTTGTGATTTAACTCTATAAAATCAAACACTTCTAATTTGAGAGACAAAAATCAGATGTTATATTTGGAAAGTGTTATATTCTCCTAAACCACCTACTTTGGTCCCCCAAATCAGATACATGTGGGCCCCAGTTTATTGAAAAACACCCCTTAAATTGTCAAATTGATTTCATCTCTAGAAGACAAAATAGCAGTCAAACGTGTAAGCCGGATCGCCCCCGGGGGAAGATTATGGGGTAGGTGGGGACGATCCCACTATTTAAGACAAATCAGATATTTGTTCCCCCAAATCAGATACATTTGGGACCCACAAATCAATTTAAAATATTTTTATGTATTTTTTTGGGTCAAAGAGGTTTGATCGTCCCCCTTATGGTCAAATTGTCCCCCGGGGGCGATCCATGGGGGTTATTTTGATAAAACATGAAAAAATGGCTATTTTGTTAATATACCAAGTATATTTTGGTCATTTTGGTGAAAACCCCTATTTTAAAGGCGTTCTAAAAAACTTATTAAGACGTCTAAAAGCGTCCTATAAACCTACTATAATACTTTTAGATATGACGTTCTTTTTGTTTGGTCCTATAAACTTAAGTCTTATAAAATACTTTTTTAAAACAATTTTATATTTTATACGTCCTATAAAACCAAATTTATTACAGTATTATACCCATAAGCCCACTCCTTACTCGAAAGCCCAAATTTGTCACCTAAATTGGCAAATGGCCAAATATAAGATTGGATTTATAAGATAAAAGAAGTTTTAAGTGTCATAATAAATTATTCTATAAGACTTAAGGTTATTGAATTAAATAATTATGTAGTAGAGTTGGGTTGGGTTCACATGAGATCAGCATGTTTTCGTAAGACCTGTTAGACCACTTTTTTACATTTGAAACTTTACAGCGAAACACTGTGAAGGTAAAAGAAATATTCGAACCTTTTACAACAAAAACACTGTGAATGTTACCTTCACCACGTTTTGTTGTGAAATTTCAAATATAAAAAAGTGGTCTCATTTGTCTCACGAAAACATGCTAGTCTCACGTGATCCCAAATCTTATGCAGTATATATAAAGTGTTGTATTAGTTTTTTTAAGACACTTTGGCGAAGTATCTTGTGAACACATCTTTTATAAGACAATTTCTCAAATAATGTCATATAAAAAAAATCAATAGGATTGTTTTATTTTAAATTTGTTGTAAAAAAAACTTGTTACGACGTCAAAAAGCGTCTTATAAACATATTGCAACACTTTTACATAAGACGTACAATTGTTTGTATCCTATAAACCTGGCCTTGTTATAGACAATCTAATTCGTGAACTATCACTCCTGAGATCCAACGGTTCGACCACGATGTTACAATTCGAGTTTCGAACATGGGGGAACTCGAGAGACATCAAATTATATGGTTGAGCATCGTCAACAACCGAATTCAAATGAAACCCAGTAATTTTAACTTCATCAAATCAAATCATCCAACTCCCATGGCCAAACACCCAAGTAAATGTTAATGAATTTGTTTGATTTCATTTCAATATTTTTTTTTATTAACTTGAATATTTAACCCGATATGCGAGCCGACTAATCACAGGACGACCACCTGTTTTGCAGGTAATCCCGAGTCACTGCATTTGAACCTTCGTGGCCACAAGTGGATTTTTATTCTTCCTTATATTTGAAACTGAAACCTCCAGACACTTTTGACATTTTGAGCCCAAGCTCAAACCAATCAGGCACCACCCTTGTAGATGAATTTCAATATTATGTTCAATTTCAACCTGGTTTGTTTTCAATTTACATGATATATTCATATAGGGATTTTGGTGACTGCTAGGGTTGTTCTCTAATTTGTTTGTTAATACCCCGATATTTTAGGTCTTGTTTGTTTTTCATAAAAAACATCTTATCAGTCTCTTATGTCTGATTCGTTAAGAGGTAAGGTCATTCAGACTATTTGTTTTTTTCCAATTTTTTAGAGGCACTTATATCTTATTTTCATTTTATCTGATAAGAGGTAAACCAGCCTCTTATTTATCTCTTATTGTTCTTCAAATCCTCAACAACGATGTTTCTCAATCGATTGACGTTAATCGATAATTTCTCTCAATCAATCTGTACCAAATCAATCATCATCTATCTCAGTTAATGTGTTTTAATAGGATGTAAATGTGTTAAACTTCTTTAATGATATATTTTCGTTTAAATGAATGTTAATTAGTTAATTTAGATATAAATTTCGTAATGATGATGAATAAATACGTGAAATTATATAAATTTATCTATAAATTCAACACTATAATTTTTAATGGGTAAAAATAGACAAGTTAAACAAATTCAGACGTTTATTAGTTTACAAAAAAAAACTGTATTATTGATTCAGATTTCAGACTTCAGCACCACTTCTTATAAATAGAAGTGAAATAAGATTTCAGACTTCATCACTTCTTAAATAACAAACGTCACCTTACTATCTTGTTTTAAAGGTTAATATTAGATTTTTGTATTTTTTAAAATACATAAAAGATTAGGTGACTACTAGGGCTGTAAACGAACCGAACGTTCAGCGAACCGTTCAGCGGAAAGTTCGTTTATTTAATAAATGAACGGACATAAACAAATTTTTTGTTCGTTTAGTTAAACGAACGAACATGAACAAGAGTCCCGATCGTTCATTTATGTTCGTGAACATTCGTTCATTTACCGTTCGTTTATATTCGTTTCTTTATGTTCGTTTATATATTAAATTTAATATATAATCCTCTTGTTTATTTACTTTGAATTCAAATAATATTTATTTATGTTCGTTTAGCCTATTCGTTCGTTTACGTTCGTTTAGCATGTTAACGAATGAACATAAACGAACACAAACACAAAGATTTTCGTTCGTTTACCGTTCGTGTTCGTTCGGTTAAGTTAAACGAACGAACATGAAAAAGCCTTTGTTCCGGTTCGTTTACAGCCCTACTGACTACTACAATTGTAAAGTTGTTTGTCAGTTGTTGAATGGTTTGATACAGAATGATTAAGAGGCTCACATGATACAGTGCAAACTGAAATATAATTGTTCAATAATTGTTTACAATGGAATTAGGGTGCTGAATGGTTAAGGGGGGCCCATGATACAAAATCATTCAGAGGGTTTTAAAACCATTAAGAGGCAGACTTTTTGTTCGTCAAACAAGATTCATCTTTTATCAATTCAAATGTTGTCCTTTAATGGAACTATTTTATATTCAACCTTTTGTTAATTAAAATTATCTAATGACATGACTTAAGAACACTACATAATTTTGCCAAGTACTTAATTTATTAAAAAATAATACCAAAACAAAGAATTTGTTGAAAGGAAACAAGGGGCCAAAAAGTGAGTTGTTTTAGTAATACAAGGAATGGTATTGGTTTTAATGTTATCTCATCAAACTAGTTTTCTAAAAGTCCGATTATTACGGCAAAATATATCTAAGGAGTTGTTTGTTTATCTCTTAATAGTTTCATTAAGTGTAACATCTGAATCGTTAAGAGATGAATATTGTTTGGTAAAGAATAGGTCGTCTCTAATGATTTCAAAACCCTCTGATTGATTTTGTATCCTGAGTTTCCCTCAACCATTCAGCGCCCTAATTTCGTTGCAAATTAATTACGTCATGTTTCTTGCCATCTAAAAACCTTTTATGATTAACCAAACTCTTTGAAAAAAATTTGGTTTGTTCCAACCATGGTTTCCTAAAGGGGCGTTTGGTTCGTCGGAATCTGATGAAATTAAAAAAAAATTAAAAAAATTAAAGAAAGAGTATTTTTTTCATTTCAATTCTATTGCAAACCAAACAGACAGATTCTAATTCATTAGACAGGTTAAATTTAATTCCTGCCAACCAAATACTTTGTCAAACTTGATAACATTTCATTCCAATTCCTTTGACATATTCCATTTCTTCAGAAATCATTCTGCGAACCAAACCCCCATTAAGATTCTTAAACAAAGTTTCATTTCTATTATATAATATGCAATTCCAATTTCTTCCAGATTCCAATTCTTTAACAGATTCATTCCTTCAGAAATCATTCTGCAAACCAAACATCTCTTAAAGATTCTTAAACAAAGCTTCATTTTTATTATATAATATGCAATTCCACACTTAATTGAAGGAAAATGAAACTGGGGTTGTTGAGAAAATAGCATGACAACAAACAAAAAGATTAAGTGAAGTAAGGGTGAAAGTGACACTCACTCAAATCTCAATACAAAAGGTGTGGTGTGGGGTGTTTAAAAACTCGACCAACCCGATTAATCCGATCAATCCAATCCAACCCAACGTAAAATAACTCAATCCGAAGCAACTCGATGTCTAATCAAGTTATAAAATTTTCAAACCTTAGGTATTGGAGTGATACTGGATTATTATTATTTGAACCCAACCCAACTCGATGAACTCGATATCATTTTATTTCTTGGATTTAATATGATTGTTAAAATTCTATCAATATATACATTAGACAATTACACTATCACGTACGCTCTTCATATACACATCTTTTCAATCTATTCACATTTCTATATAACTCATTCGTTTATAAGTTCAGTAATTGTAAACATATATACGTAAATTGAGAAAATTAACTGAATGTGATATACGTAAAAAGTATGGATAAGTTGTAATAAATGGTTGATGATGAAAAAGAAATTATGAACAGAGAAATAACATATTTAAGGTTAGAAGAATATTTTAAGTACCAAAACATCAACCTGACTAACCCGACCAACCCGACCAACCCGTACGGTTTGGGTTGGGTTGGGTTGCACTTTCGTTTGGGTTGGGTTGGGTTGTGTTATGATTTTTCAAACTGTAAGCATTGAGTTGAGTTGTTCAAATATCTTCAACCTCTCAACCCAATCCATGAGCACCCCTAGTGTGGTGTATGTTTGGATTGTTGTAAAACTCTTTTCTAACTTTCTTTAATAAAATTTAATGTATTCAGATATATTTTTGAGTCTCTATACAGTAAAATCATATAATCAGTTAAATATCATAACCTTTGAAGCTAAAAAAGCAAGGGTCGTTGCTAATTCGGATGGTAACAAGGTACTTATAAGTCGGGAATCTCTCAATTAAATATCTGTTTTAGTTTGTTTATAAGACGTTTTCAGACATATTCACATATGTTTAAAAGTGTGGCCAAGAGTTGGTTGTTGATTTCAATTAAATTGTGTAAAATTGACATGTTTCAACTTTCAAATCTTTACAAAATATCACTTTCCAAGAAATGATTATTATATCAAAATATTTAATTTTCATTTAAAAAGGGAAGTGATTTATAAATTTTAGAGAGAAATTACATGTTTGGTCCCTATCGTATATTCAAAATCACACTATTCACCATTAAAATAAAATAATTAGGAAAAAGGGCCCTGTGGTTTACGTTTTCTTACGCCCTTGTCATGTGATTTATACTTTGTAACATTCTGGGTCCTTTCCATTAACTTTATTAAAAAAACTTCTTTTAACTCAGGGATAGTTTTGTCTTTTTACTATTAATTCATTTATACTATATTATAAAGCATTTGGCTAAAACTCTTAAAAATAATTTTTTATGCATAAAGTACTGTTTATTAATGCATATTACTTAAAATTCAATATTACAAGTAAGATGCACATGGGTAAATCTTATTAAAGCTTCATGTTTGAATTCGTGTAACTAACTGCAGATAAACATAATAAAATATATGATAAACATCATTTTAAATATAAAAAATCTAAAATATAATTAAGATAATCTTTGAGTTCTAACAGATTACTTAGTTATTATTTTTAAAAAATATTTTATTAAACCAAAAATAAGTTAGTTTGTTTTTAAACTTCAATTAAATTATAATAAGAAATTGAATTAAGAAATTACATGGAAACAAAAACTGTTAAATAGTTAATTTGATACTAAAAATCGCATTTTTTTAATTTTTTTATAATATCTTCAAATTTATATTTCGTTCAAAAACAAAAATATTTTCGTTTTCTCAAAACCACATAAAATCGTATTATAATATCGATAGAACCAAAATATAAAACGAAACGTTAAATCAAGATGTATCTCGCTGCATTGTGTGAGTACCTTTCTAGTTGTCTAAATGGAGTTAGTGAGGAGGACCCAAAACGTAAGAAAATGTAAATTATAAGGATCTGTTCGATCATTATTTCATTTTGAGGAATTGCAGTAGGATAATGGCTAGGAGGATTTGAAAGGCATTATGACATTAAGATTTCCAAGGTTTAGCCAAGGCTTAGCTCAGGACCCCACTACTCGTCRTATTTGGTTTGGTATTGCTACCGCGCATGACTTCGAGAGTCATGATGATATTACTGAGGAACGTCTTTATCAGAATATTTTTGCTTYTCACTTCGGGCAATTAGCAATAATTTTTCTGTGGACTTCCGAAAATCTCTTTCATATAGCTTGGCAAGGAAATTTTGAGTCATGGGTACAGGACCCTTTACATGTAAGACCTATTGCTCATGCAATTTGGGATCCTCATTTTGGTCAACCGGCTGTAGAAGCTTTTACTCGAGGGGGTGCTCTTGGCCCAGTGAATATCGCCTATTCTGGTGTTTATCAGTGGTAGTATACAATCGGTTTACATTATAGTTATGGGTTTAAACCACATAGACCAAACAAGTAATTTACTCTAAATTTTATAGAATTATATTTCCAAACATATTTATATAACATCTAATTCAAACAAAATAATGATTTCAAGAATTTATGAGTATTTATTTGATATTATTGAATTATGACGTTTTGTTGGTTCTCGGGTTTTGGATCTTTGAGATAATGTACTGTAACACCCGGAATTTCTAGCTTATTTTATATCCTTATAACCGAGTGTTTAACTTGAAACTTGATGGTTAGCACTAATCTTGGTTTGGGAATGGTTACTTGGGATGGGTTTTGATTTATAAAACTTGTTGGTAAATGACTTATGGTTCGGGGGTTGGATTATTCGATTAAAAGGAGCTCATTGTGCCCATTTAACCTTCCCTCGTGACCATAGATCCCGGGGAAGTCGTGTTACTCATTGTTTGTGGGTGTTCCAAGCGTGCGGGCGACCTGCATTGCGACCTTGGTCGCAAGCCAGGTAGCTTGGTCCCCTGTTTGATGCAGTGAAATACTAAAAGCTGGATTTCAGCTCCATTATTCTCACAAACTCATTCCTACTTGAAATTCATTCGTCTCTCTTCATTAACTCCGATTTTTGGAGCTTTAAATCCTGACTCCCAAGTTCAAGAGCATTCATAGGTCATCTAAGTTAAAGATTGAAGCTTTTCCTTCAAGATTCAAGTGCATTCATCTTCTTCCCCAAGCTTTCTTGATTTTCTAGGGTTTTCATCAAAAACCCAGTATTATGAGTTGATCCTCTGCTTTTATAAAAGCATGTACATGTTAAAATGATGTATTTTGTTTTCCCTTTATTTTATTTCAAGTATTTATGCACTTGGATGATTTTGTCTATTTAGGTCAAATTTTGGTATTTTAGGGACTTCAAATATCTTAGTGAAACAAGTGTGGGGAATGGTTTTAAACCCTTGGAAAATGATTATTTTAAAGTATTGATGAGTTTGGAACCTAAACCTATAACGTTCATCTATTTTGACCTAGTTGATAAAAATGGGAGTTTGACCACTTGATGGGATTTTGTATACAAGAGCACCTATATATATGGTGAAATTGATCCATCCATCCATCCGTCCGTCCGTCCGTCCGTCCATAGAAACCGGGGCCAGGGATTAGAAAACTCGCCCCACCCACCCCATTCTCATGCCTACTTGCTAGGCCAGACAATATCGTACTAACAATCTATATATATATTAAAGGAAAAACCAAACATAATGAGGTGGCACCTTCTAATGCTTAGAACTCCTCCTATCTTTTTTCTCATTTTTTTGATTTTTTTAAATGTTGAATATGTTAAAGACTTTTTTGCCCTTGAATGAAAAATGTATAGCTCATAATTAACCCGAGTTATTTTTGTAATTTTGTATACCCAAGTTTAACCTCCAACTCTTGATTTGCTCTTCCATTTACTTTCTTTTATTTCTTAATGAAATTTGTCTTTTAAAGTTTCAATAATAAACAAAATGAAATCCAAAAAAATTCTTTGGTGAGGGATGAAGAAGATGAAAGTTGAAGAAGAATTCAAAGATTTTAAAAGGTATGTAGAAATTATATTCATTAAAAAATGTGTTTTGTTATTACATATTTCTTTTTCAATATTGTTGGATTTGTTGTTATCATAGGATATGATTGTGTTTACGATTTGATCATATAAATTGTGTTTACGATAATCTATATATATATATATATTAAAGGAAGAACCAAGAGTATTGAGGTGGCATCAGGAGAATTGAGTATTGAGGTGTTGGTGAATTGTAGTTGAGTTTGAGATATCCCACATTGGTGAAGAGTTGAAAATTTTGAACWAAATGAAGTGTATAAGAAAGGTGAATTGGATGTCTTTGTGTCAAATATGAGGTTTGTCTCATAGAGTTGTCTTTCTTTGGATGACCATTTTGAAATCTATAACCATGGTTGAAAACCAATCAAACCAAATGGTAGAATTTATAATGCAAAATTAATTATATTATATTATTATATCTTCATATATAGTATATATATATATATATATATATATATAAAGGAAGAACCAAGAGTATTGAGGTGGCATCATGAGAATTGAGTATTAAGGTGTTGGTGAATTATGGTTGAGTTTGAGATATCCTACATTGGTGAGAGATTGAAAGATTGGAATAAAAAGGTGTGTATAAGAAAAAAGAATGAGACTTATTGTGTCAACTCACGAGGTTTGAGTCATAAGGTTATCTTATTTGGATGACCTTATTTTTGCAAAACAAATCTTATATTRTRTTRGCTYARCGAGTCATAAAGTTATCTTATTAGGATATTGAGGTGASACAAWKAAAATTGAGTATTCTCAAATGGTGGATTGTACTTGAATTTTAGTTGTCCCACATTGGTGAAGAATTGAAAGAATTCAACAAATTGAAGTGTATAAGAAAATGGATTGGATGTCTTTGTGTCAAATAATGAGGTTTGCCTTATAAGTTTGCCTTATTTTAAATGATTCTCTTTGAAATCTATAATCATGGTTAGAAACCAAACCAACCAAATGATAAAAATTATAGTGCAAAATTAATTATATTATTATAAAGAAAGTGGATTGGATGCCTTTGTGTCAAATAATGAGGTTTGCCTTATAAGTTTGTCTTATTTTGAATGATTTTTTTTAAATCTATAACCATGGTTAGAACCAAACCAACCAAATGTTAAAAATTATAGTACAAAATTAATTATATTATATTATTATATCTTTATCTTTATATATATATATATATATATATATATATAAGTAAAACATTCGGGTGATGAGATGGCACCATGAGAATTATAAAAGTAAAACCTTGGAGGTATTGAGATGGTACAATGAGAATTGAGTATTCTCAAATGGTGAATTGTGGTTGAGTTTTAGTTGTCCCACATTGGTGAAGAGTTGAAAGATTTGAACAAAGTGAAGTGTATAAAAAGATGGAATGGTACCTTTGTGCCGATTAATGAGGTTTGTCTCTTAGGGTTGTCTTACTTTGGATGACCTCTTTGAAATCTATAACCATGGTTGGGATCAAAACCAACCAAATAGAAAAAATCTTTATCTTTATATATATAAAAGAAAACCTTGGGTATTGAGGTGACATCATGAGAATTACGTATTCTCAAATGGTGAATTGTTGTTGAGTTTTAGTTGTCCCACATTGATGAAGAGTTACAATTTTTGAACAAAGTAAGGTGTATAAGAAACCAACTAAATGGTAAAAATTATAGTGCAAATATAAAAGTGAAACCAATGATGATAATTTGACAACATGAGGTAATTATTTATCTGTCGTCTTGATGTTAATATTATCACGGTTTGACACACCCCTCTAATTACAATTCAAATATTATATCTGATATGTGGGTCATCGACCCCACTTGATATTAATTTTATTTTTTATCAGAAAAATCCATTTTTTTAGCTTGATGATGTGGTTCTTCATGCATTGTATTGGACTTCCACTATTGTTGCTACAACTTACGCACTCCTTTAATTTTCACTAGAAATATTATAGAACGTTTCTTTGTCGTAACTTCAAAAATGAGATTTCAATTAAATTTGTTATAAAATTAAAATCGTGATTTTATCACCTTAGATGAGATTTCAATTAAAACTGTGACTTCTAATTAGACAAACTACTAACATTAGTCAAACATTTGTAGAGTACTTTGCAACACGATTCTCAAGTATAGTTAGATAACTTAAATTAGCATATGGTTCTAAGATTGTTGTCAAATCCTCTTAAAAACTTTTAATGTTAATGATTAGTTGTCACTCACATTTGTCTAATTTTTTTTAGAATAGTACTTCAAATTTAGTCTATAACATTTCTTTTGAAGATGATATTATCGCTAACGCGCAATGCACGGTTAGAAAATTAGTGTATATTAAAGAAGAAACCAAAGGTAATGAGATGACATCTTCTAATGCTTAGAACCCCTCCTATCTTTTTCTCATTTTTTTGATTTTTTTAAATGTTGAATATGTTAAAGACTTTTTTGCCCTAGATGAAAAATGTATAGCTCATAATTAACACGGGTTATTTTTATAATTTTGTATACCCAAATTTAACCTCCAACTCTTGATTTGCTCTTCCATTTACTTTCTTTTATTTCTTAATGAAATTTGTTTTTTAAAGTTTCAATAATAAACAAAATAAAATCATATAAAATCCTTTAGTAAGGGATGAAGAAGATGAGAGTTGAAGAAGAATTCAAAGATTTTAAAAGGTATGTAGAAATTATATTCATTAAAAAATGTGATTTGTTATTACATATTTCTTTTTCAATATTGTTGGATGTGTTGTTATCATAGGATATAATTGTGTTTACGATTGGATCATATAAATTGTGTTTACRAYTTGATCATATAAATTCGAATAAAATTTTGATATTTTATAATCAAATGATATGATAAACTTTTTTCGAATTTAAGCTTCATCAACAATAACTATTTATACACAACAACTATTTATTCATCTTCATCTCTCACACCCTCTCAAATTATATCTCTATCTTATACATCTCTAAATTTATTTTATTTCTCTTTGGTTTTTCTTCTATTTTACTATTGATAATCTTCATAGTTTTTTTTTTGTTTTTTCACTTCTCCCATAAGTTTATGTATGTTTGTATCGTTATTTAGATTGCATTATAGTTTTTATGCATTATGTCATGAAGATTTGAAGAAGTTTCAAGTTCTTTGGTTTTTCTTCTATTTTACTATTGATAATTTTCATAGTTTTTTTTTTTTTGTTTTTTCACTTCTCCCATAATTTTATGTATGTTTGTATCGTTATTTAGATTGCATTATAGTTTTTATGCATTATGTCATGAAGATTTGAAGAAGTTTCAAGTTCTTTGGCAGGGCCGGCCCTGGCCCGTGCGGCCGCACAAGGCATCAAAGTCTAAAGGGGCATCAAATTGTCATTTATTACTAGTTTTGAGTTTAATAATTTGAGAATTGGACAACTGAACTTTTTACTATAAAAACAGGCCCAAGGCCTAGTAGTGATGAATACTGAATGCAAATCGTTGGAAAAAGTTGGAAAGTTGAAAAAGTTTTTATTTGTATAAAGTTGTCTGTATGAATTAATCTGTTCGTATAAGTTGGAAGAGTTTTTGATTCGGAGAGTTTTTTAGTTGGAAGGGACATGTTTGGAATTTTTTTTTTGGCTTTCTATATAAAGTTCCCCCTAGAAGCTTACTGGATAAGTTACTTTCTACATTATTAAACCACTACGAAACAGTCATGCATAGTTGAGTGAATAAGCTGTTAGTTCTATTAAACTTATTAAGTTGCTAATAGATAAGCGTTTAGTCTTTAGTCGTTAGACCTGTAACTTTTAAGTTTTACAATTTGCTTACTATGACAACAACTTGGATGTAATTTACTATTTTAGTTAAAAACTAAATATAGTTTTCCTTATCTTTTAAGTTTCATATATTGAAATAAAGTTTCTATTTTGCTAATTTCAATTTTGGAAAAGGGAAAACTGAAAAAAAAGGAAGCACGATCTTAATCAAGGATTTATCGTTTTATCATTTTATATTTTGTATTCGGGGTTTTGGTTTTTATGTCCCCTCCGTCGTATTTTCTTAATTATAATTAATAAAATTCAAGATCAGGATGAGATACTTAGCTTGAACAGATACTAAACTCTTTAAAAAATCGCATGTTTCGTTGTCTCATTGGCTTAAAAGATTAGGATTAGGGGCATTTTTTATTATTTTCCCACAGGACATCAAAAATCTTAGGACCGGCCTTACTGATCAGCCCAGCTTGGTGCCTTTTGACTTGCCATGCTTAATTTATAAGCTTTTCTTGATGATCAAAACATGCACAACAAGCAAAAAAAAATTAAGAAACATAACATCATCATCATCATCATCATATGCATGGCAGAATAGCTAGAAAGACCTAAAACTCTTCAGCTTTTGTGTA
>NC_037537.1:553664-554863 GCF_001531365.2 Cynara cardunculus var. scolymus | reverse complement strand
GCATGGAGAGTGGAAAGACCTAAAACTCCTTAGCTTTTGTGTATACCAGTATTAGTATATGTGATATATATCATACATATCATATCATTATCATACATATATATATATATATATATAAAGAGAGAGAGAGAGAGTGTGTGTGTGTATCTTAACACCATTTGTCCATAATAGATGATCAAATACCATAAACAGCAATCTACACACACACACTTACATGAAGAAGGAGAGAGAGAGAGAGAGATACATATATACATATATATATATATGTATATATATACAGGGATAGAGAGAGATACATATATATATATATATGTACATATAGAGAGAAAGAGAGTATGTGTTTGGATATTTGAAAGGGGAGCAGAAACTTAAGGAGCAAGTAAGTGAGAAACAAAGATGGCATGAGATTGGCTTTTCTAAAGCTAATTCCTTTTTAAAAATAAATAGAATTTGAAAAAAAAGTTTCAACAATTGTATGTTGAAAACATTTTAATGTAAAATAAGAATGAAAAAATAAAAGATGAATATGAAAAATGGTTTTTCATTAAACTTGGTTTCTCAATATTCTATGAGGAGTAGTTGTTGTCAACCAAACTCTAAAACAATTGTTAAAAACATATTGTTGGTTCTATTGAGAAAAAAAAAACTTAAGAAAATGTAGAAGACATTAGTTAAAGAAAACCTCTAAAATCCTAACAAAATTAAAAAGAATTGCATACTCAGATTAATCGTCTCGAAATAAACCTAAAAAAAACATAACCATTAAAAAAGGGCATATTGAAGTTTGGTGATGCTACATGAAAAATTGTAACAAAAAAAATTCAAAAATCTCAATAAAAGTCAAAAGGAAAGCATACACACATTAGTTTTCTCAAATTATACTTGAAAAAGATAACCATAAAAAATATGTTGAAATTTGTTGAAACTACATCATGGTTTGTAATACTTCCAAGATTCTATCATCAGACGATTAATCGAACCATTGTTGCCATGAAAACTTTAAAAGTGTTGTCAAGAACAAACTCTCCGTTTCATCGAGAAAAACTTAGGAAAATCATAGCAGAGAAAAGTAAAAAAAACAAAATTCTAAAATCCCAACAAAAATAAAAATGAACGCATACCTGAATTGGTCTTCTCGAAATAAACTTGAAAATAGATTTGTTGAAAAGTAACAATTTATGAAATGAAAAACAAATCAA
>NC_037537.1:546064-552964 GCF_001531365.2 Cynara cardunculus var. scolymus | reverse complement strand
TCTATACCATTAAGTTATTTTAAAACACCCTTTTATATATATGAAGATAAAAGCTAATTCATATTAAAATATGTTAAGTGGAACTTAAGAAAATTGTAATTAATAGTCTTTTTATGTAATAGAAAAGACTATATATACCAATCATTTAGAATCTATTATTATTGTTTTAACACTACAATAAAATTGGGTTTATAGGATACCCTCAATCTTTAAGCGTCCCAATAAACCGTTTTATATGACTTAATATAAGGACCATAATATAAAGCGTCTTATCTAAAGATTTTGTAATAAGCTTGTATGACGTTTTTGGACGTTTTAACAAGTTTTTTAGGACATTTTTAATACAAATTGTCACATTAGCAACTTTATAGGACATTTTCTCAAAAGTGTCCTATAAACTCAATTTTTTAGAGGACATTTATTTTTTTATAGGACAATTTTTCAAATAGTATCCTGTAAAGTTGCTAATGAGACGTTTTATATTAAAAACTTATTACGACGTCAAAAAATGTCATATAAACTTATTACAACGCCTTTAGATAGAACGTTTTATTTTTTTGGTCTTATAAACCAATGGAGTGTCCTATAAACCCGATTTTGTTATAGTGTAAGTTATAAAAAATTGTGTAGGAATTCAATTGTATGTCTTCAAAAGCATTTAACTTAATATCTACAAGCATTAATGTAACACTTGATTGTTTACCACTCATTGAGATGGAATTTCTAGCTAAACTTATCAGTTTATTAACTGATATCATTAAAATTATTATCGTTCTAAAAGACACATCATGATGACAATGAGATGCTTCTCCCACATCATTTAAGGTGTGACACTACTTTTTTAGCGATCAAGGTGGTGAGGAGGAGAGTAGATCAAGAAAGACGTGTGATGAATAATTGAGGATGAATATGGAAGCTTTAGACATTGCTTAAGATATAATGTCTTACGGGAGTTCTTGGAGAGGTGACATTAGGGCAATCGAGTTGAGGTGAAATTGGGGGGGTTTTCACGAGACAACCATTATATCTTTTGGGACAGACGACAAAACTGCATAATCTACCCTATATCATGTTCTCGAAAAGCGACATGGGCTTTCGCCCAGGGCATCATCCGTCATCAGTCCAAGGGGCATCATCTAGGCCCAAGCCCGTTATACTATACCTCCTCGACTCCTCGGTTATATTGGATCATGAAAGAACAAGTGAAACAAATTGCATCATGTTCCATTAAGCACCAAGTATAAAACAGATTAAAAGTACACTTCATGATCACGTGTTCGTAAAAATAATCTTTGTATGAATTATGTTGATGAATTTCTTCAATAGTCGTGACAGTACACTTCATCCTAGATCTGTGGAGTTTTACATATGAAAGATCTTAAGGTTGCTCACTTGCTTAGCTTTAGAACTTCTTGTAAGAACGAAAAAGAAATGAACAAGACGTATTAGGTGAACGTTCCCACCCCAACAGATACGTATGATATATAAATATTTGAGCATTGAGATAGGTATACGGTGAAATGAAGTCACTGTCTGAGTAAGGTGGACTAGCTATCAAACGAAACAGAAAATAGAGGGTTGTCTCCCTATTAAGCACACTTTGAAGCACTACAAATAGGCTTCCTAACCATCATATGAGATGATCAACTAATTCAGCTAGAGTAGGATGTGTTTCTCCTTTCTAAAGTTCATATTGTCTAGTTGTCTGCTTTTTTGTTGTGAGATTGTTACAAATGCAATCAATAATCATCTTTGTGATTGGGATTTGTAGCATTTTTTGTGATAATCAATGCTTTTATCATGGTATTGTCTATTTAAGTTGTCGATTGAATAAACTCAAGAACATGGTCGTTCTTAGAAGCGGGAAGGAGTACATTTCACTTGACATAACTTGAAGCGATCTTTGTGAAACAAATAGACTTAACGGGTTAGCAATTTTGAGTTCTTGGTTCATTGGAGTAGGGGCATCTTTTTGGCACTTCGTCCAAGGCATCCAAAACCATTGGACCAGCCCTGTTCTTTGGTTTTTCTTCTATTTTACTATGATAATCTTTATAGTTTTTTTTTTGTTTTTTCACTTCTCCCATAATTTTATGTATGTTTGTATCGTTATTTCGATTGCATTATAGTTTTTATGCATTATGTCATGAAGTTTTGAAGAAGTATTCAAGTTCAATATTTGATTTTTTGGTTGCAATATAAGGTAATAATTTTATATTGATTTGTTTCATGATTTTGATTGCATTATAATTTTATTTATGTTTGTATCGTGATTTTTGTTTGCATTATAACTCTTATGTATTATTATATATATTAAAGAATAAACCATGAGTGTTTGAAGTGGCCTCTCCTAAATCCTAGAACCTCATTTTTCTTTTTTCTCCTTCATTCTCTCAATATGCACTACTATATATATTTTTTGTCAATTTATGTTTTTTTGTTAAATGTTTGCATTCAACTCCAAACCGTCATCTCCTTCTATATTAATTTAAATGACATAACTCCAAACCCTTCATCTTTTCCCATCAATCATTTATTTATATACATATAAACAACTACTATTTATTCATCTTCATCTCTCACACTCTCTCAAATTTTATCTCTATCTTATACATCTATAAATTTATTTTCTTTTTCTTCGGTTTTTCTTCTATTTTACTATTGATAATCTTCATAGTTTTTTTTTTCACTTCTCCCATAATTTTATGTATGTTTGTATCGTTATTTAGATTGCATTATAGTTTTTTTACATTATGTCATGAAGATTTGAAGAAATCTTAATCTTCAAGTTCAATATTTGATTTTTTGGTTTCAATATAAGGTAAAAAATTTATATTGATTTGTTTCATTATTTTGATTACATTATAATTTTATTTATGTTTGTATCGTGATTTTTGTTTGMATTATAACTCTTATGTATTAGGTGAAGATTTAAAATGTTCAAGTTCACCATGTAATTTTTACTTATATCACTACTAAAAAAAAGGGTATCACCGACGGATTTTTCTGGCGGAAATTCCGTTCGGAAATATTCCCGACGAATCCCAAAAAAGTCAAACAAAGTCAACTTTTATCCATATCCGCCACAAATCCCCCACAAATCCCCCACTGAATTTTTTGGAAAAAAAATTAAAATTATTTAAAACGGGTTTTCAACGGATTTGTGACGGATTTTTTACTTATTCAAAACCGTCACAAATCCGTCGGAAATCCGTCGCAAAATTTGTCTAATTTATTTAAATAAATTAATTAGCGTTAATCAAAAACAATTTCCGACGGAATTTAATTTTTAATAAAAACAAATCGAATTCCGTCGGAAATCCATCGGAAATTGTTTTTGGTTAACGCTGATTAAACTTTTATATATAAATATATATATATCTTCGTTAGAAAAAAATAAAAAAAAACATTTTTTTTTTAAAATTTCCGACGGATTTCCGACGGAATTTAATTTTTATTTTAAAAAATTAAATTCCGTCGGAAATTTTTAACCTTTATATATATATATATATATATATATATATATATTTCTTGTTAGGAAAGAATAAAAAAAAACATTTTTTCTCTTAAAATTTCTAACGGATTTCCGACGGAATTTAATTTTTTAAATAAACCTTTATATATATTGTTAGGAAAAAAATAAAAAAAAATATTTTTTCTTTTAAAGTTGTTTTTCCGACGGATTTCCGACGGATTTTGCCGTCGGAAAAACCAGATTTTTTAGTAGTGTGTTGAACGTTTTTTGGTTTGCTGGTTTTCGAAGTCTTTAACGTTTATATAACAAGTCTTGAAAATTTGAACTTTTCAAGTTTGAGTTGTGGGAATTTTTTATTATGATCTAAAGTAAGGATTTTATGCAAGTTTGTTTTGTAATTTAGAGTGTATTAGAATGTTATGTATGTTTGTATCATGATTTTGATTGGATTATATTTTTAAGTATGTTCTTATCGTAAGTTTAGTCGTATTATAATTTTATATATGCTCATGTTATGATTTTGATTGCATTATAATTTTGATTGCATTATAATTTTATCTATTGAGTTATAAAGATTTGAAGTTTTAAGTTTGGTATATGATTTTTTACATATCGTATGGTTGGTCTATTCACTATTGTGTTTTTAAAGTCATGGTGTGTGTTGAAGATGAAAAATGATACATATACATCATCCTTTGAAGGAGACATATCTTTATGTGGAGTATTTTTTATTCTTAAGTTTGTGTCAGATTTTCCTTAACATTTCCGTCATTATTATTCATTTTATTTAGTTTTACAACTTTATTACTAAACAAATCTCTCTCTCAATATATATATATATATGTGTGTATTAAAATTTCACTAACTATATTTTATTTAATTTTTTCGAATTATTTGAATATGATTTGTTGATGATTCTATTAACAATTAATATATATTTACATAGACAATCCTCACATCATTAATCAAAGCACTCATGCTACCACACAACGCGCGGTTCCCATACTAGTATTAAATAAATTGAAAAGAGGGTTTTAATTATGGAGGGCTACTAAAAAGGAAAGGGGTTGAATGGGGGATAAGTGGAAAAGGAGGTTATACAAGTGGAGGAGATATAAAAAGAGATTCAATGGGATCATAAAAAGAGACAATGGATATGGGAAAATGAAAAGAATCTTTTATTTTTTTTAATTATATAAAAATAAAATAAAATATTAATTATATATTTTGTCATATAAAGTGATTAAATTAATTTATATAAAAGATTAATTTGAAATAAAGGACAAGAGACCAATAAAAATATTAACATAACAAGAATTTCATTGGAAGTCCACCTCATTCATGCATTTTCATTGTACCCTTCAAAGTTTTTAACTTACTTTACACCCTCAACTTTTCTTCAATTGTCATTACTAGTCCTTCTCATTGTTTATGTATACTTGGGGCTGTTTGGCGGTTGTTGAAGGGTATGATGTTGAATGATTAAGTTGTTAGAATGATTAAGAGACTCTCATGATATAATGCAAAATGAAATATAATTGTTTGATAATTTTTACAACGAAATTAGGGCGATGGATGAGTAAGGGAGACCCATGATACAAAATCATTCAGAGAGTTTTAGAACCATTAAGAAACAAACATTTTTTTGTCACTCTTCAGTAAAATATTTTTTTTTATGAAGT
The DNA here is from genome assembly GCF_001531365.2 of Cynara cardunculus var. scolymus. Classification (NCBI taxonomy): domain Eukaryota; kingdom Viridiplantae; phylum Streptophyta; class Magnoliopsida; order Asterales; family Asteraceae; genus Cynara; species Cynara cardunculus. The sequence continues at coordinate 547,807 of NC_037537.1, read as the reverse complement.
TACAATAATACGCTTTTGTTGTATGATCTTTAGACAAGTCACAAGAGATAAGAAAGCAATCTTTTTATCTTCGTAAAAGTGAAAACTATATCATAAAACTCAAAAGGTTTACTATTAACTTTCTTAGAATGCAAAACAAATTTATTAAGACCAAAAAAACCGAAATTGAAATATACTTTATGTTAGAAATGGGTTGTTAATTGCTGGGCAAACGTTAGGACTTGTATTTTTAAACGGAATTGAGATATATTTTATGTTAGAAATGGGTTGCCAATTGTTGGACAAACGTTAGGACTTGTATTTTTAAACGAAATTGAGATATACTTTATGTTAGAAATGGGTTGCCAATTGTTGGACAAACGTTAGGACTTGTATTTTTAAACGAAATTGAGGTCTATATTATGCTAGAAATGAGTTGTCAATTATTGGGCAAACGTTAGGACTTGTATTTTTAAACAAAATTGAGGTCTATATTATGCTAGAAATGCGTTGTAAATTATTGGGCAAATGTTAGAACTTGTATTTTTAAACGGAATTGAGATATACTTTATGTTAGAAATGGGTTGCCAATTGTTGGGCAAACGTTAGGACTTGTATTTTTAAACGGAATTGAGATATACTTTATGTTAGAAATGGGTTGCCAATTGTTGGGCAAACGTTAGNCAATTGTTGGGCAAACGTTAGGACTTGTATTTATAAACGAAATAGAGATATACTTTATGTTAGAAATGGGTTGCCAATTGTTGTATGTTTTCTAACGTTGCTTTGTAGAAAATCGATAATGCCGCGTACTCGGATTACCAGTCAAACTAGTGGAGGTACACCTACCCACGGTACGGGTAGAGGCTCTAGTACCGCTTCGGCACACCCGGAGGAGATTGAGTCTGGTCGTGGTAGTGCTGCTCCGGAGCCGCTTCCACAACAGCGGACATTTATTGGCATCCGTGGCAAAGAGTAAATACATTTACATCTTTTAATTGATAAAAATATATTATTTGTATTGATGTTAATTCAATTCGTAATTATATAGTTTCAATGACACCAAAGTGATCCGTCGGATCACCAAGATCAACCGAAAGCTACTTGAAGGCCCATGGACCAGTTGGGAAAAAATCCCAAAGGACGTGAGACGCCGGATGTGGGAGCGGTTCCAGGTTTGTGTTATATATTCAACTAATTATATTTTATGTATTTTTTTGAACCTAATAATCGCCTAAACTTTTACGTACAGGGCTATTATACTTGGGATCCGGCTTTAGATGCCAGATCCTGGAGATATGGGAGAGAAAGTAGGCCAAGCCGTATAATGATAACATGAGTGCTGCGAGGAAGAAAGCTGGAGAAAAAACAAGGATGAATGAGTATCCTCAGTACGATGAAACGGACCCCAACCGAGATATGAGTTTGTTGAAGAATTTCCCCCCAAGCTGGATATCTTCAGATGTGTGGGTCCAAATGGTCGATCGTTGGAACAGTGATAATTGAAAGGCTGTTTCCGGTGTGGCGCGTGAGAACCGTGATAGCCAAGTTGCGCTACACCCGGTGGATCGATACCATTTTCGGAGCATGGTGCTCGTCTGGTAGAACCTAAAACCAATTAATTTAGTAGTTTGATTTTTAATATGTTATAATTAACACATGTTTGTATTATTTGACATTTGTAGACACGAGCAAAAGATGGCATGCCCCCGACCGTTGTGGAATTGTTCGATTACACACACAAGAAGAGGTCGAGTGGAGATG
>NC_037537.1:544220-545699 GCF_001531365.2 Cynara cardunculus var. scolymus | reverse complement strand
CCTTTGATCATGTTTATCGACTTAGTTTATAATTCATATTAAATATTATAACGTTTTATTTATTTTATAGGAAATTCAAACCTTAAAGACCCAACTTAGAGACTTACAGGAACAAAGTCAGCGCCAACTTAGAGACTTACAGGAACAAAGTCAGCGCCAACGGATGATGGAGGAGGATCGACGTTTGGCGGCAGAGGAGCGATGGCGGGAAGCAAAGGAGCGACGTTTGGCGGCGGAGGAGCAATGGCGGGAAGCAGAGGAGCGACGTTTGACGGAGGAGGAGCGACAGCGGGTGGAGGCGGAGCGATGACGACAGAGGGAGGAGCAACATGATAGACAACTTCAAGATATGACTGTTTTGGTTAGACAACTCAGTCAATCTCAATATTTCCCCCCGCCACCACCATATTGAATATTGTCTTTTGCTTTGAAACAATTTAGTTTTGTTTATAACAATTTAGTTTTTGTTTGGTTGGAATAATTGTAGTTTCACTTTAATGTATGATATTTAGTTATATTTTGCCTTTTTATTTTCAGTTTTAATATTGTACAGATTTACAGGTTTTAAATACATGTTTTAAATACAAGTTTTAAATATTAATATTTATATATTTTTTCCGGCGGATTTATCCGCCGGTAATGTTTGTAATATAAAAATATTTAAAAAAAATTAAAATATTAATATTTCTATATTTTTCCGGCGGATATATCCGCCGGTATTTTTAAAAATTTAAAACATATTCTTTTAGAAAAGATTTTTTTTTTTTCCGACGAGAAAAATTTCCGGCAGAAAATTCCGCCGGAATTTAAAAAAAAAAAATACTTAACCGTTTGTTAATTTAATCAATATTTTATAAATAAACCGGCGAGGAATTTCCGGTAGCCGTGATCCGCCGAAAACGGGAAAAATCCGCCGGTTTTTCCGCCGAAAAAACAATCACCGGCACCACTTTTTCCGGCGGATAATTTCCGACGGATATGGCCGCCGGAAAAAGTGGGTTTTTTGGTAGTGTTATAATACACTAGTTTTGTGCACCGTGCGTTGCACGGTGACGATTATTTAAAAAAACCAAACTAATGTTGAAATATTACAATGTCAGTTCATGCATATATTATTTTCTTTTATTAGAGTTATAGAATATAAATATAATGATTAATTTATTGACATTCATATTTTTTTCTTCACATTGTCATCCTCACAATTGTTGATATGTTACGATCAATCCTAATACATAACTAAAACTTTAAACCATCATTAAATAAATCTCTTCAAAATATTAAACAGGACATTCTTTTTTTTTATTTACCGAATATATAAAAAAATTAAATTTTTCTCTTTTTTATACAAAGTCTTTAATCCCTCCGCGTAACAAATTGAGTTTATACCCAATAAAAAACATCATTTTTTTAATTATGTATTTTAAATATGATATTATATAAATAAATAAAAGTTTAAACAATTTTAAGTATAATAAAACA
>NC_037537.1:539937-543895 GCF_001531365.2 Cynara cardunculus var. scolymus | reverse complement strand
AAATTTGAAAAAAAAATGAATTATGAAATAACTTTTCCACAAAGTGTCACATAAGAAACTTCATATGTTACTTTTAGATTTTTATAAAATAATGATGTCAAATGCTCAATTAAGGACATCTCTGACTTGAAAAATTTTGTTTTCATTTTGGAGAAAATAATGAAATACACATTTTTCATTCACGAATAAGAAAATATTTAATTTATTTAACATTTCATAAATTAAAAACAATGAAAAAATCTCTTTCAAAAATCATCTTATGACAATGTACCACAACATTTATTGTAAGTTTATTTTGATTAGTAGATGAAAAGATGAAAATAATATAAAGAATATCCCTATGAAGTTATGTAATGTGAATGTTAAAGCTAATTAAGTTGGAAGTGATCAAATAAGTCTTCTTATAATGGAATACATATTTATCATTTTGGGGTAGAATAATATAACTTATTTAATATTATAAAAAACATTGACAAATCATTGATGAGCACATGAAAGTGTTTAAATGTTTCATCTCCAAGAATGAAGAGGAAAAAGTTGGAGGTTAAACTTTTTAAAATTACCAAAACAACCCTATTTTAATGAATTTCATGTTTTAAAAATAAGGATGAAAAAGTTTTTTACATATTAAATATTTTTAAAAAATCAAAAATCTAGGAAAAAAAGATAAGTTTTTTAATATTTAGAGAAAGGCATCTATTTGTATTTGGCTTCTCCTTTATATATATATATATATATAGAGAGAGAGAGAGAGAGAGAGAGAGAGAGAGAGAGAGTTGGTTATTATACAACCCTTGACATTTGTGCAACCAATACAACCTAATCTCAGCCGTCCATTTCATTTGATTAATATATGAATTCATAGAAATTTTGATTGTTTCCTAATATAAAGTATCGATCATAATTAATGAACCATATTCATCTTCCAAAAATATTCAAATCATAATAAATGAACTTTCATCATTTCCATAAATATCTCAATTTATTGTGTTGCATTGGTTGTACAAATGCGACGGGTTGTATTTGAAACAAATTTAAACTCCGTTCACAATAATTGTTTGTTTCAAATACAACCTGTCACATTTGAATTTAAACTTCTATGAAATCACATATTAATCAAATGAAATAGACGGTTGAGATTGGGTTGTATTGGTTGCACAAATGTCAAGGGTTGTATAATAACCAACATTTCTCTCTATCTCTCTCTCTCTCTATATATATATACAATTATTGTGAACGGAGTTTAAATTCGTTTTTTTATAATATCTTGTAATCATAAAATATCAAAACATTATTCGAATTTATATGATTCAATCGTAAACACAATCATGTCCGACGATAACAACAAATTCAACAATATTGAAAAGAAAAAATATGTAATAACAAATCACATTTTGTAAATAATATAATTTTTACATACCTTTTAAAWTYTTTTAAGTTTTCTTCAACTCTTATTTYTTCATTACTYACCAAAGGATTTCTGTCAATTGAAAAAATCTTGAAGTAGTCAAAATTTAACGTAATTATCAATCACGTATAAATAATTATTGTTAATGAAGCTTAAATTCGAAAAAAGTTTATTTGAATTTATATGATCAAATCGTAAACACAATCATATCATATGATAACAACAAATCCAACAATATTGAAAAAGAAATATGTAATAACAAAACACATTTTGTAATGAATATAATTTATACATACCTTTTAAAATCTTTGAATTCTTCTTCAATTCTCATCTTCTTCATTATTCTTATCTTCTTCATCCCTCACCAAAAGATTTTTTAGGATTTTATTTTGTTTATTATTGAAACTTTTTCATTGCTTTGCGAAAAGAAACTCGATTTTTTAATTGGCCGGCTATAAATTCTGCAAGAATATTAGGGTTTCCATAAGACTTTTCAATTCGTGTGATAACAATGTTAAGTTTTCTATTTACAGAATTAAATTCTTTTTGTAAATTTATCTGTAATTATACGGAGTCGACTTTCAATTAATATTTTTGGAAATCCCGTATAGATTATGATTATTCCCAAAAGGAATTGAAGAAGCTTTCAATGTACATCAACACCAACCTGCTGGCATCGGTCCATCCATCCAGTATAGTACCATCCCTTCATTATTATATTACACACCAATCACAGAACCTCATATATATATATATATATATATATATATATATATATATACCCTCCTCCTCAACTCTTTAGTTATCAGCATCATTACATCATTATTAATGTTGTTTCCTAACTACATTCTTGTTTCCTAAAAAACAACAACTCTTCTTCTTCTTCTTCTTCACTTCACTTGATCTTCATCATGGCTCCTGACAAGGTTTCTTCAATTGCTCTTTCTCTCTTTCTTCTTCTTCTTGTTGTCTGAATTATTTATACATATACACTCACTGCTTTTCTTTTTCTTTTTGTTATGTATAACAGGTTACTGTCATGATTTTGAATGTTGACCTCAAATGCTCCTGCTGCTACAAGAAGGTCAAGAAACTGCTCTGCAAGTTCCCTCGTCAGTTCCCTTCTCTCTCTCTCTCTCTCTCTCTCTTATTCCCATTTGGGTTTCTTTCTAAATCAATTATACATGACCATTCCTTTTTCCATCTGCCATCTGCCATCTGCCATCTGCCTGCCTTTCTTGTAGAAATCAGAGGTCAAGTGTTTGATCAAGACAGAAATGAGGTCAGGATCACCGTCGTATGCTGCAACCCTGACAAGTTAAGGGACACACTTTGTTGCAAAGGTGGAAAGGCCATCCAGAGCATTGAGATCGTCGAGGACAAACCCAAGCCTAAGCCTAAGCCCAAACCAGACCCCAACCCATCCCCCGTTCAAAAGCCTAAGCCTGCAGATCCACCACCACCACCACCACCCAAAGCGGATCCTCCAAAACCTGCAGATCCACCACCACCCCCACCCAAAGTGGATCCTCCAAAACCTGCTGATCCACCACCCAAAGTGGATCCTCCCAAACCAGTTCCAATACCAGACCCCATGCCCGGATTTTGCCTACCGGTATACCCTGTTCCTATTCAAGCGTGTTGCGAAGAATGCTACCAAGGTCGTAGTGGAGGGCCATGTTACGATTTTGGATATAACTACGGAAGGCCTGTACCACCTCCACCATGTCCATGTCCATGTCCTTGTCCATGTCCATGTCCATGCTACGATGGTTATGGTTACCAATACGCTCGAAACAGGCCCTGTTATGTGATTAGGTGTGATTACTTCAGTGAAGAAGATCCACAGGGGTGTTCAATAATGTAAGAAAATTAATGGTAGCTGATGGCGGCCATTTTTAGTCTTGATCTTCAAAGGTAAAAAAGGTCTCCTTTTCGTGTACCTAAAAGATGAGGGAGAGAAAGAGAGTGAGACAGCACTTGTTTTTTTGTCTCATGCATATATATAACAATAATAAAGTATAGTATAGTATAGCAATAGCATTAATATATAATAAAGATTGGTTTTTTCCATATATCATCTCCAAAATTAATGTATATGGAGTTGGGTTTATATATATATATATATATATATATATATATATATATATATATTCAACTGTTGACTTTTCGTGGTGCATTTCTGTCTCTACTTAATTTCTCATGATCATGATCAGGGGCCTGTTCTACATTGAATGATACTAATTTCTTCATCTTATTTCCAAATCGTAGTCGCATGTAATATATATACATATAGGATCCAACAATAATTATTCAAGTTTATTAATGCATATTATTTATTAAAACTCAAGATTACAAGTAAATTGTATCGTTTTTTTAATTAAAATAACATATTAAAACCGTTTAATTTACTGTTAATTATTTATTTTATTTCTGACCCACGCATTTTACATAAACTTGAATTTCTTTTATTTTTGTTTGGTTATTTTTAGATTTTGCATTTTCAAAATGTCATGGGTTCAAATCCTGTCATCCCAACTTATTACTGAC
>NC_037537.1:536555-538801 GCF_001531365.2 Cynara cardunculus var. scolymus | reverse complement strand
CTCTCTTTAACAGAATATATTATTTCTTGTTACGGAGCCCGTAAAGGAGTTGTGGATACCGCTATCCGAACATCAGATGCAGGATATCTTACGCGCAGACTTGTTGAAGTAGTTCAACACATTGTTGTACGTCGAACGGATTGTGGCACCGTTCGAGGTATTTCTGTAAGTCCTCGAAATGGGATGATGACGGACARGATTTTTATCCAAACATTAATTGGGCGTGTATTAGCAGATGATATATATATAGGTTCGCGATGCATTGCTACTAGAAATCAAGATATTGGGGTTGGACTTGTCAATAGATTAATAACTTTTAGAATACAACCAATCTCTATTCGAACCCCCTTCACTTGTAGGAGCCCATCTTGGATTTGTCAATTATGTTATGGCCGGAGTCCAACTCATGACGACCTGCTCCAATTGGGAGAAGTTGTAGGTATTATTGCAGGTCAATCTATTGGAGAACCGGGCACTCAATTAACATTAAGAACTTTTCATACCGGCGGAGTATTCACAGGAGGTACTGAAGAACATGTGCGAACCCCTTCTAATGGAAAAATAAAATTCAATGAGGATTTGGTTCATCCGACACGTACATGTCATGGGCATCCTGCTTTTCTATGTTCTAGAGACTTGTATGTAACTATTGAGAGTGAAGATATTATACACAATGTGTATATTCCGCCCAAAAGTTTTCTTTTAGTTCAAAACGATCAATATGTAGAATCAGAACAAGTGATTGCTGAGATTCGCGYGAGAACATCCACTTTGAATTTGAAAGAGAAGGTTTGAAAACATATTTATTCTGACTTAGAGGGCGAAATGCACTGGAATACCGATGTGTACCATGCACCTGAATTTACATATGGTAATATCCATCTCTTACCAAAAACAAGTCATTTATGGATATTATTAGGGGAGCCCTGGAGATCTAGTCTAGGCCCCTGTTCGATCCACAAGGATCAAGATCAAATGAACGCTTATTCTCTTTCTGTCAAGCGAAGATATATTTCTAACCCCTCAGTAACTAATAATCAAGCGAGACACAAATTTTTTAGTTCGTATTTTTCTAGTAAAACTAAAAAATCATGATTATTCAGAACTTAATCGAATCACATGTACTGATCGTTGTAATCTTAGATATCCGGCCATTCTCGACGGGAATTCTGATTTATTGGCAAAGAGGCGAAGAAATAGATTCATCATCCCACTCGAATCGATTCAAGAAGGCGAGAACCAACGAATACCTTCTTCAGGTATCTCAATTGAAATCCCCAGAAATGGTATTCTCCGTATAAATAGTATTCTTGCTTATTTCGATGATCCTCGATACATAAGAAAGAGCTCAGGACTTACTAAATATGAGACTAGAGAACTGAATTCAATCATHAACGAAGACGATTTGATTGAGTATCGAGGAGTCAAGGTATTTTGGCCAAAATACCAAATGGAAGTAAATCCATTTTTTTTTATTCCCATGGAAATATACATTTTGGCCGAATCTTCTTCCATAATGGTACGGCACAATAGTATTATTGGGGTAGATACACAAATCACTTTAAATAGAAGAAGTCGGGTAAGCGGATTGGTTCGAGTGAAGAAAAAAGCAGAAAAAATTAAACTAATAACCTTTTCTGGAGATATCCATTTTCCTGGAAAGACAAATAAGGCATTCAGATTGATACCATCGGGAGGGGGAAAACAAAATTCCAAAGAATACAAAAAATTGACAAATTGGCTCTATATCCAACGAATGAAACTTTCCAGGTATGAAAAAAAGTATTTTGTTTTGGTTCAACCTGTAGTCACATATAGAAGTTATCATTTCTTATGTAATTTCTCTAATTTATTTTTTTATTATATTTTAATTTAAGTTTAATAATGAGATAACTTATTTTTGGTATAGTATTATAAATTTTATAAAGATAATTTATACTATATTATAAATCATTTGACAAAAACTCTTAAAAACCATTTTTTTGGCATTAAGTACTGTTTATTAATGTATATTACTTAAAATTTAAGATGACAAATAAAGTGTGCGTAAGTACAACTTATTAAAACTCCATTTTTGAATTCATATAACTAACTGCAAATAAAAATAATCAAATTCCGCTTAAATATCATATTTGAAATATAAATTTTGTAAAATATAATTAGAATAATCATTGAGTTCTAATAGATTTCTTAATTATTATCCTTATAAAAATTCATATTATTAAATCAAAAATAAATTACTTTGT
>NC_037537.1:529882-536455 GCF_001531365.2 Cynara cardunculus var. scolymus | reverse complement strand
GGTTTAAGAGTTTTAAGAGTTTAAGAGTTTTAGCCAAATGCATTATAATATAGTATAGATATGATAAACTTCGTTTAACATATGATCTATTATATATCACATATGATCCATTATGTGAATTTTTATACATATCACATATGATAATATGCGTCTAAATATAAGTGATGTATCATCACAAGTGGTAATATTTACATCACAAAAAAATCTATAAATGTAAATATACACAATCACATATGATTAACAAAAATATCTACGATTATCACATATGATTAACCATTTTTTTTACAGTTATCACATATGAATTGATCGTAGATATCACATGTGATATTTGATGAAAATTTTGAAATTATTTTATCAAAAGTGTATCAATTTTTTATATAAAACTTGGTAAAAAAAGTTATTAATTAATTACAATTAAAAATAAATAAGTCTAAAAGATATAATGAATTTTTAATGATTTATCCAATTCAAAATGATAATTATCTTAATTTTAAAAATTGTTTTTTATTTTTTATTTTTTATTTGCGGTATTTTTTAATTAATGGATAGTGTGGCTCATATTTCTTCTCACAAAGTGACTGTCTTCTCGTTTGAACTTTCCCCTATATATATATACACACACACAAAGATTATTTGAGAAGTAAGAAGTGTTTCTAGCACTTCATAAGGTCAAAATCGGATTTGACTGGTCAATAATTGTAGCTTTGAATGGTCAAAATTTGCGGCTATGCGAAAGGGTAGTTTCGTAACTATAACAAATAGGAGGCAAACAGGTTTTATATATGAACCTATGTGATTCACATATAAACTATGTGTTCATATGTAAACTCGTGTAATTCACATGTGAATTGTATTAATTGATTAACATATTAACCCATGTGATTAAAATATGAACGAATTAATTGATTCACATATGAACCCGTGTAATTCACATATGAACTAGTTAACTGATTCATACATGAACCTGTGGGTTCATATATGAACCAATTAAATAGTCCACATGTGAACTAATTAACCGGTTCACATATGAACATATAGTTTATGTGTATCAAATAGGTTCACGTATGGCCCATTTGTCGCATAGTTGTAAAAATTATGAAACTATCATCTATCTTCCGCATACCCATACGAGGAATTAAACGATGCTTAACTGTCAAAGCCGCAAATGTTGACCAGATGAATGACTATGATCATTCCATACTTCTCAAATATTTACCACTTCTCAAATGAACCTCCCCCCCCCCATACACACACACACACACATATATATATATATATATATGTGTGTGTGTGTGTGTGTGTGTGTGTAGCCAAAGGTTATTTTGAGAAGTGATAAATATTTGAAAAGTAAAGAAGTGATCGTAGCCCTTCACACGGTCAAGATCGAATCTGACTGGTCAATAATTGCTACTTTGACTAGACAATAATTACTGCTTTGATTGATCAAAATTGTGGCTATGCGAATATAGAGCTGATAATTACATAACTTTTACAAATAAGTGGCAATGGTTTCATATATGAACCTACCTGATTCACATATGAAATATATGTTCATATGTGAACATGTAATTCGCATATGAACTATTTTTACTGATTCATATATGAACCTGTGTGATTCACATATAAACTAATTAATGGGTTCACATATGAACATATAGTTTATGTGTATCACATAGGTTCACATATGAACAAATAGTTTATATGTGTATCGCATGGGTTCACATATGAACAAATAGTTTATATGTGTATCGCATGGGTTCGCGTATGAACCCTTTTGCCGTCTATTTTTCAAAATTACAAAATACCCCTTTATCTTCCGTATACCCATGATATGAATTATCTGGTGTTTGGTGGTTAAAGCCGCAAATGTTGACAAAATGAAGAACTAGGATCACTTCTTTACAACTCAAATATTTATCATTTTTCAAATGAATCTTTCCCTATACACACACACACACATTTACTTACCAGCTTCAAGCGTTTCAACTTCTTCACTCATGTCAACAACATCAATCGATGTTCATTGGATCCAGTTTTGGGTTAAATTTAATGTTTGTATCGCTTTTAGGAGTCAAACAACTCCTATGTGGATCGATAACATGACCACATGTGGAAAAGGCCGACTCTGATGCAACCGCCAATATGGGATTCTCAAATACATCTTGTGCAGTCATGGAAAGAATCTTAAACCTACTAGCGTTCTTTTTCTACTAGTTCAACCCATCAAACTCAGTTTCTAACGAGATATACAAAACATATTAAAAATGCAAAGAATGAAAACAAATATGCAAACATGATCCGTATTTCCAAAAGCTTCAATGAAATATTTGTCAATCTTGATTTTGTTTTCTGAGGAATCAACAAGCTTTCAACATTTTTTGCGAAGTTGATCATATAAGACATATTCATCCACATCATTACTAACATGTCATCACTTGAATCTATCACTTTCATTCGAACATTTTTTCACCACGGTACAGAACTCTTTGACATAACCTAATTCATGCATCACTATCCTCAAAAATCCCTTTTGATATTTTTCGGCAACCTCCAACATCAGATATGTTGAATTCCAATGAGTTGCAACGCCTAAGCAAACTGCTTTCTTACTTGTTATTTTTGCTTGCTTGACATACTCTTTCAATTTCCGCATTCTAGTTGATGAACCTCTCACATATCTCACCATATCTCTAATTTTGCCAATACTTGCATCATAATTTGTTAACCCATCTTGCATATCAAGTTAAGAACGTGTGAAGCACATCTTAAGTGCATGTGTTGACCTCCCAATATCGCACCACCCCATTTATTAACAATATTCATGACATATTGAACTGACACCACCCCATTCATTAGCAATATTCATGACCTATTGAACCGACACATTATCTGACGATGCATTATCTACAGTAATTATAAACACCCTTTCAAGTCCCTTTTTTAGTGAACATTGTTAATGTTCAATATCATGTATCCCCTTACTATTAGGAACAACACATTAATTCAAGATTTTTTAAGCAAAACCTAAGAATCGTCAACAAAAGGAGCAGTGAAACACATATAACGCAAGTTCCGACAAGACTTCCGTTGATTCTTCGTTTTTTTTCTTCACAAATATATGTCTTAAAATCATCTTTCTCTCTAAGTTAAAGATTCATGATATCCCTTGTAACTGTAGTGCGAGAAGGGATGTGAAACCTATGTTCTACTTTCCATAACGATTTTTTGAACCCTTAATTCTCTACATAAGAAAATGGAAAGTCATTTTTTTTTGGATTAACCTGGATATCCAACTCGCTATGCGAGCCGACTAATCCTAGGGCGGCCACCTGCTTTGCAGATAGCCCGGAGTCACCGCATTTGAACCACCGTGGCCACAAGGGGATTTTTATTCCTCATTCGATTTGAACCTGTGACCTCCTGGTACCTTTGACCTTTGGAGCCTTTCACGATCATCTTAGCAACACATTCTCTTATTGTTTCAGGCTCATACTTATGTGTTACAAAATTAGCTCCCTCTCCTTTCAACTTTTCAAAACATACTTTCGTTTGGTTCTCATAACCTCTCCCAGTACCCCGTACATTGGATGTTAATGTGATTTAGTAAATTGCTTGTACCATTCTTTTTCTACCACATGCATATTGACTAACGCAATAATTGCATTTAGCTTTTTCGGTACCTCTAATATCACATACCTTCCTAAAGTGGTTCCAAACCATGGATGGATCCCTAGTTAACAAGTTTTTAGGACGTTTTTAAAATAAAATGTTGTATTAGCTATTTTATACGATATTATTTGGAAAAGTGTTCTATAAATACAATGGTCCTATAAAAATATGGGTTCGTAAGACACTTCTTAAAAGTGTCCTATAAAATAGCTAATAAGACATTTTATTTTTTAAATGACTTATAAATTATTGTAACGCTTTTAAACAAGACGTTTTACAGTTTGATTCTATAAACTTAAGCTCTATAAAGTATTCTATTAGAACGCTTAGAACAATGGTGGGGTTGGTTTCTTCCTCAACGTGGCACGATCATGTTTAAAAAGAAATTGTCTTGATTGCCCCGCGTTTAACTAAAGTTAGTGGAAAATTACAACGGTTTGTTAGTATGAAAGACGAAATCGAAAACGGATTACAAACACGGGGAAGTAATTTACAATAAATAAAGTTAAGGGACGAAATCAAGAGAAATTTCAAACATCAAGGACACATTTTGTAATCATCTATGGTCCAAATCAGTAATTATCCCTTGATTTCCCAAGAATGTCCCCCAATCTTCTTTGACCCCCTTGTTTATTGGATCCATGACCCATCAATAAAGAAAGGGTATTTTTCGTAATTTCACATTCAAGTAGTGAACCCTAAATCCATCCCCCTTTTCCTATTATAAATATCCCCCAAAAAGATCCAAAAGATGAGAGAGAAAGAAGAGGAATTTGTGGCATGAGATCTTGAATTCGAAGGTTTTGATCTCAAATATGCTTCCATGGCTATAACAAAAAGGTTGGTTATTCTTTCGTTCTTGATTTTGATTTATCAGATTTCGTTATTACTGAAAAGATGGTATTTATTTGATTCAGATCTTTCATGAAATAGTCGTAAAATATAACAAGTTTCTTCTGTATGTATATATAAAGTGTTGACTCCAGACTATCTGTAAAACGGGTGGTTGCCATGAGATTAGTCGGCTCGCATAACGAGTTGGATATCCAGATTAATCAAAATTAAAATATATCTTTGAAAATTTTGTTAATGATCTTGAAAACTTTTTATTAATAATCAATTTAAACCATAGAAGTTGCTTTTAATATCAAGTTTTGAATCCAAAACCATTGATATAATAATTTTTGTGAATATGGACATAATACATGATGCTTTTTAGGGTGTTTGAGTTAGGAGTCATAAAAAACTCGACCAACCCAATTCAATCTAACACGAATAACTCAATTCAAAGCAATCCGATGTCTAATCGAGTTGTATTATTTTAAATTGCAGGTATTATTTGAACCCAACCTAACCCGATGAATCAAATATTCTTTTATTTCTTGGATTTAATATGATTGTTGAATTTCTATTAATATATATGCATTAGACAATTACACTATCATGTACGCTCTTCATATACTCATACTTTCAATATATTCACATCTTTATATAACGCATTCGTATACATGTTCAGTAACTATAAACATATATATGTAAATTGAAAAAAATAACTGAATGTGATATACGTAAGACTTTTCAATAAGTTGTATCAAATGGTTGATGATGAAAATAAATTATGAGTAGATAAATAACATACTTAAGATTAAAAGAACATTTTAATGTATCAAAGTATCAACTCAACCAACTCGTACGGTTTGTGTTGAGTTGGGTTAAGATTTTTAAAACCACAAGTATTGGGTTGGATTGTTCAAATATTTTCAACCCAATAAACCCAACCCATAAACATCCACAATTTGAGGTGTAGAATTTTTCTTAGAAATGGAATTTTATCTAAAAAGTAGAATGAAATTGAATTTTTTTTTTCTCAACTTTTTGATTGGTTTGTGTGACGTATTTTTGAATGGGTAAAACCATATAAAACCATATTATAACATCAATAGAAGACAGAATAAAACAAAACATTAAAATCGAAATGTATTTCGCTGTATTGCGCGAATATTCTTCTAATACAGTAATAAATTATAAATATGAATTTTAAGATTTTTGGACCATTTATTAGATAAGTTCTTATCGATTGTTTCTGAACATAACAAAAACTAGGAATCTTACGTGATAAAAGATATGACAATGACTTAGAATCTTACCCGATAAGCATTTATAGCAGTAATAAACTCTTGTTAATGCCAACAATTTATTTTAATGGCTATGAACTTTAACTGATAAGGTAAGTAAATGTGGTCACTTTAGTTGGTGAGTACTTACCCGACAAGCATTTGATAGATGACCCCTAAATATTTTATAATAGGAAAAAATACAAAGAAACCTAACCAACTTTTCCATTTTGAATATTTTAGTTCCTAAACTTTTTTAAATGGAAAAACTATTTAAATTTCTTATTTTGAATAATTAAGTTTCTGAACTACTTTTTGGAAGGGAAAAGTTTTAAAAAAACCCAATAGACTTTAGTGTTTGGAATGATTAAGTCCTTAGACAATTTTTTGGAACAAATAAGTACTTGAACATTCCAAAACATGTTAAATAACTCTTTGAACAATTTTTTGAAACAAATAAATCTTTGGACAATTTTTTGGAACAAATAAGTTCTTGGACAATCCAAAACATGTTAAATAACTTTTTGGACTTTTCTAAAACCTGTTGGATACATTCTTATGACTTGTACAACTAGTTAATGTGGTAAAATAGAAAAAAAAAAGTCCAAAAAGAATCCAATGAACATCCATATTTTGAACGATTAAGTCCTTAAATATTTTTTGAACCAAAAAAATATTTACATTTATAAAATTAAACAAATATAACAAAAAAGTACTTACATTTACAAAAAAAATTACATTTAAAAAAGATTTTTAATGAAATTTATTTTAATTAAAATAAAAATATATT
>NC_037537.1:523338-529314 GCF_001531365.2 Cynara cardunculus var. scolymus | reverse complement strand
CATATAATTTATTTAGCTCCAATTTTAATTATATTTATTAGATTTTTTTTTGAAATTTGCAGAGATAATTTATTTTAATTAAAAAAAATGAAATTTTTATCACATCTTTTAAATTAAATCCATCCAACAATTAAATATATATTTATTTTTATTTATTAAAATAATACTAGAAGGGTACTCGCACAATGCAACGAGATATATCTCGATTTTAATATTTCGTTTTATTCTATCTAT
Source organism: Cynara cardunculus var. scolymus (assembly GCF_001531365.2). NCBI lineage: Eukaryota > Viridiplantae > Streptophyta > Magnoliopsida > Asterales > Asteraceae > Cynara > Cynara cardunculus. Next base: position 529,080 of record NC_037537.1, on the reverse strand, counting down.
GTAGATGTTTTAATATGATGTTTATGTGGTTTTGAGAAAGGAATAATATTTTTATTTTTAAATAAATTATAAATTTGAAGATATCATAAATTTTTGAAAATAAATATATCAGTATTAATATTATATTAACTATTCAAAAGTTCTTTTTTTGTGCAATTTTTTTAATTCAATTTTTTTATTATAATTTAATTTAGATATAATAACAAAGTAATTTATTTTTGATTTAATAATATATTTTTTATACGAATAATAATTATGTATTCTGTTAAAACTCAATAATTATCCTAATTATATTTTAGAATTTTTATATTTAAAATAAAATGTTTATCATGTATTTGATTATATTTATCTGCAGTTAGTTACATGAATTCAAACATGGAGTTTTAATAAGTTGTACTTATTCACAATTACTTGTAATAATGAATTTTAAATAATATACATAAATAAACAATATTTTATATATAAAAAATAATTTTTAAACGTTTTTATCAAATGTTTTATAATATAGTATAGATAAATAATATTTTTTTTAAAATTATTAATAGACAAAAAAAATCTCTAACCCCAACCAACGAAATATATTCGTCATAGTTATCCAATCAAACTTTTAGGGATTTCAATTGTGTAAAGGAATGGTAGGGCCCACATCAATATAAAAACAAAAAAGGGTAATTTAGTAAATTCGCATCCAAACATGGAACCCTAAATCCATCCCCTTTTCCCCCACTATAAATAGCCCCCAACAAGATCTTGAAATTTGAAGAAGATCGATTTGTGGGTTTTGTTTTTTTCATCAATGAAATGAAAGAGGAATTCATCTCAAGCTTTTCTTCCATGGCGATTACAAAAGGTTGGTTTTTCAATTTTTTATTATTACATGTGATTTGATTGTTTTTTTTTTTTATTCAGATCTCTTTCATGAAGGTTCATATATGAATCATTGCTAAAAAAATAGACATCTGATTAATAATATGCATCTTCATATGTGAATAATTGATAAGCAAAGTTAGGTTTGTATATGCATTTTCGAATGGATTCTTTTTGTTTATTAATGATTCACATATGAATATTCGATTTGTATATTCACAACTTTTTTGTTCTTTTCATTTGGACCATTTTATGTATATGGGCTTAATTATTTGAAAGTTTCAAAATCGTAAGATCTTTGAGAACTTCAATCTTAAGGTTTTGTTTCATGTGGGTTTTTTTTTTTCATTTGAGTATAGTATCTAATATTTTGATTAACATATATTTGTTTCACAATGTGTTTGTTTCATATGTATTCGGTTCGCAATGTGGAAACATATTTTCTAATATTTTTTTTTGTTTTACAAACATGCTAAAAGGGTTCTTGTTGTGAACCAAGTACTTGTGAAACAAATATATGTTAATCAGAACATTAAATTCTAGTCATGGATGAAGAAAATCATATGAAATAGCACATGATGTACTTGATCTCACGATTTAGAGAGTTCTTAAAAGAGGTTTTTTTGTTGAAGTATATAATATTGATATATACCACAAAACTCACACAGTTCTCACTTTTGGTTAGGGATGTTATTCGGTCGGTTAAATCTAAGACTGACAATTGGTAAGGATAAACATCTTATCCGTAATGTTTCGACTCGTTGGACAAGGGTATGGTTAAAGAAAGTTTTATTCATTTATCCACTTACTCGTTTACTCGAAATTTTAGTGGATAGGGTATGGTTGAACGGTTTTTTGTTATCCATTACATGTTACCCCGTTACTCTCTCTCTCTCTCTCTCTCTCTCTCTCTCTCTATATATATATATATATATATATGTATGTATGTATGTATGTATGATTAAATGTTAATATAGACGAAGCATTGTGTTAGAAAAGAAGTTAAGATGTGTACAGGGTTTATAACTACTCTTCTTATTACAGGGTGCTTACGCTTAGATCCGGCTTTATCCAAACTTTTCTGGTTCACCCCAACATTCCCCACTTGTCCGACTGTTGCTGAGCAGTTTTTGGATATCAAACGGACCCCCCCATAAGGTAATTTTAATGTGGTCGATTTTCCTTCTTTTGCAATCAGTTTCGCTACAGCACCCGCTGCTCTAGCTAATTGTCCACCCTTTTCAAGTGTGATTTCTATGTTATGTATGTGTTTTTTGCCACTCATTTTTCACAATATTCTTCAGAAATTTCCCTCAATTATTCTATCCCTGACTACTCATAGTCAGTTAAATTTTTCGAAATATAAGATATTTTGATATAATGATAGAAAAGGAGTTCTTTCGTCTCAAAATCTGAATAATATTCATATTCATTATTTAAATTCTTGAGAAATATAAAAAGGTATTTGGACCCTTGATCATTTTAATCTCAAAACAACCCATGATTTGCACTTTAGAAATGAATTGATCTAGTGTATCTCATTAGTGTTGATACGATGATCAAGGATAGATATCCCTTCTTACCTTTTCCACCATAATTTTTCAATCTCATTGGTACTCAGCCCTATTAATAAAGGTGAAGGATCGTGTGAGAAGGGAAGTTACGGTGAGAAGCGTAAAAAGAGATCTGACATCTTAATCACTTTTAATCTCATGGTCACCCATGAATTACGCTTTAGAAGAGAATTGATCTGGTACATCTTGGTGCACCTCATTAGTGTTGACATTCAGTAAGACCATATATTCATTACCTGTTTTGTTATATGTTATTTTGATGGGTCGGGTAGGATATAGATAATAGGTTTATAAGATGGATAATTATTTGTTTATTGTCCGCTACTTTAAATGGATTGGATAACAGTATAAACTTTACCCTAACCTTACCGTAACCATACCCTACCCGTTGCCGGCCCTTAAATCGGTTTTTGGGTTATTTGATTCGGGTTAATCGGTTTTTCAACATTTTCCATGTTACTTGTTTACCAAATCAAATAAGGTTCAGTTGATCGATTTCGAGCTATTATGTTTGATAATTGTTAATAATAGTATAATATATTATTTATTTTATTTGTATAGAAAAAAAAAATATAAAATTAAACATAATGTGTTATTCGGTTTAACCCGATTGGCAAAACTTAACCAAGAACCAAATTGAATAAAGAATTTTTATTTGGTTAACCGACTAATCTTAGGGCAACCACCTGCTTTACTAGTAGCTCAGAGTTACCGTATTTGAACTTCCGTGGCCACAAGGAGATTTTTATTTCTCATTGGATTTGAACCTGGAACCTCTAGGCACATTTGACCTTTGGAGCCAAGCTCAAATCAATCAGTCACCACCCTTATGGTATCCAATTTGGTTTTCTTGATACCACTACTGTTGGTGTAGGTTAAATCTTTGACCCTTACAAAGACACTGTTACTTAATGCCGTCAGGCCAATGGTTTTTTGGTCATATGTAACGTTTATTTCTTAATTTTTTTGTTACATCTTTAATTTTTTTTTTATGTTTTTGAGGATGAAAGAAAGGAAATGAAAGATGTCAATTTTACAAATATACAGTATTTATTTTATAACGATTACAATTGATTGGTAAATTTGTAATTTTATAAATATTTTTAGTTATTTTTTTTTTCATTTTTTCCTTCCATATTTGGGAGTAAAGTCTTAGGAGGAAACCAACATTATTTTCTTAGGGGCTGTTTGACAATTGCTGAATGGTTTGGTGCAGAATGATTAAATGGTTAGATTGAGTAAGAGGCTCTCATGATATAGTGCAAAATGAAATATAATTATTTGGTAATTGTATACAATGAAATTAAGGATTTTAATGGTTAAGGGAGATCCATGGTACAAAATCATTCAAGGAGTTTTAGAACCATTAAGAGACATACTTTTTATTTTGCCAAACAAGATTCACCTCTTAACGATCCAGAGGTTGCCTCTTAATGAAACTATTAAAAGGTAAACAAACAACCCCTTAGAGTATCTCCAACAACATAGGTATGTTATATTTTCTCTTTCTTCAAAATTTAGAGATTTCTTCATTATCTCTCCTTTTTTTTACTCTATTTTAAAGGAGAATTTAGAATAGTTGTTGGAACAAATTTTTTACTTCTTTCTTTTACGCTTGTATTCTTATCTATATTTGGATTTTATTACATTAATTCATAGTTTAAAACTCATAATATGCTCAAAAACCAGAATGCATTTTTCTATTAACCTGGACATCCAGCCTGTTATGCGAGTAGCATGGAGTCATCGCATTTGAACCTCTATGGGCACAAGGAGATTTTTATTTTTCATTGGATTCGAATCTAAGACCATCAGACACTTTTGACCTTTGGAGTCCAAGCTCAAACCAATCAGGTTGTTAAAAAAAGAGTTAGATTGCCTAGACTGCGAACAACCATAGGGAAAAGGTTTTCTCTGTCATATGAACATTTAAGAATGAAATTGAATTTATCCATAGAATGAGAGGTTCATGAGGATTTCTATATGTTGCAAACCACATCTAAGGAATTTGATAAATGGAATTAAACATTCCAATTCTATTAGATTTTGTAGGAATCCACTAACCAAATGCCGCTCTATTGTCGAAAAAGTCAAATGTAATTGTACCGAGTGCATGTAGATATTGAACATCTCAGGTTATTGTGCATTACTTTTTTAATGTAGAGACTAGAAATGCACAAAAATCCAAAATCCAAGATATTTTGAGAGCAAGACTGGCTTGAGAAAACCCAATTAAGCTTGAAAAAACCCAAAAAGGCTAGGGTTTATAAGGGCCCAACGGACCCTTTTTTATGCATCTCGATCACTTTGTCCCCAGTTTCCTTGTCCCCTATCTGTCTCATCTTCACGTGAATGCATGTTATAAATTTGTTTAGGAGGTGTTTGGTTAGAGGCATTAAGCAGTAATCAATAGGAATGAAAATAAAAGAAATTGCTTGGTATTATATAATATAATGGGTTCATTCCCCCATAAGCCCAAATTTTCATTCTAGATTAAACTAGTGGGAATGAAAATTCATTCTTATTTTCATTCCTTGTCATTTTCATTTCATTCCCCAGTGTGAACCACATAGCCCCTTTTTAAATGTCACTCTTCATATGATTAATGGACAGGAAGGAAGAGGAAAATGATTGATGCACATGGATCAGTTGAGATGGTTTGGGAAACCATACCAAATGGAAGTATCACAATACACTTGTGACCACAGAGGTTCAAATGCAGTGATTCCGGGCTATCTGCAAAACAGGTGGTCGTCCTAAGATTAGTCGGCTCGTATAACAGGTTGGATATCCAGGTTAATCAAAAAAAAAAGTAGCAAGTTTTTCATAAACATACAAACTTCCACTACGTTGCAAAATGCTAAACCTTTGCAACTCATAAAATGAACATACATTTGTCACACTTGTATTATAAAGGCTTCTTACATCATACGTCAACAAATCAATCAAATTTGTTGGTACGGCTTTTCTTGGCACAGTAAAGATGCGGCCCATCATTTTCAACGAAGCAACATATTTTCGCCATTTTCTAATAGCTTTATTTGACATTAGGCACACAAACTAGACTTGAATCAGCATAAAAAGATGAAAATGCTCAAACTTTTGCACAAAGAGACTCGGAAAACCTGTCAACCGAAAAGGGTATTCTTCATTCCCGTCCAAACCTCACACCACGCCTTTTTAACGTAATAACACCACAAACAGCATACAGTCCAGAAAACGGAAAGTTCTGAAGAATGCTGGTACACATTTACAGCAGATGTTCTACTAACTATACTCGCAATTAGCTGGGGTGGGGGTG
>NC_037537.1:483842-523278 GCF_001531365.2 Cynara cardunculus var. scolymus | reverse complement strand
GTGGGGGGTGGCATAGGACACTGCCGTTACCAATACCCGTTACCCTACATTATCTGGGCAGTCGTTTAACTCCTCATAATCAGTAACGGCTTGATGCATAGCATGCAGGATCATTTTCTTTATCTGTACAACAAAAAGTATCATATTTCTTGAATTTTTTACATGAACCAAGAACCAACAAAAAGTATCATTTATGTTACCTCTAGCTTGTCTTCTCTGGCTCTGTGATTTATGGGCAGCTTACGGAACTCTTCTGTTAGTCGGATACATTCTTTTATGTTCTCTGGAGAAACAAAGTCCACGGCAACTTTGGTACATGACTACAAGAAAAGAAGCACGAGATGATTATTCTTGTGAGAATTAAGGATCCTCCATGTTTTTCCATAGCAATTTGGTAAAACTCTTAAAACTATATGAAGCATCAAGTACCCATCACTAATCCGTCCAAAGTTATCGGTCTGTTGGCCATGAAAGCATGTTGCACATAGGTGAAGCAACAAAAAATGAAATGGATTCTATGCCTGCAAAAGAAGTCTAAGGCTTTGGTTCTCAAAGTTTTTACAAATCATTGATGCATTAAAAGTGGTTGTCGGTTTTTATTTTTCCTTGCAAAAAGCATGTTCCATGTAGGTGGAGCAACGAAAAGTAGAGTGAGCCCATGCCTATAAAAGGAGTACAAGGCTTTGGTTTCAATGCGCCTCGATCAAGATGCAATTAAGTATTACGTCTTATTTCTTGCACTCGTACTCGTGACACTCTGTGTCAGAGTGAAGAAATATGAGTTAAGCCTTTTGGAGAATGTGGGTGTAATGGAGTGGCTTCAAAGATCAAGTCTGTATGATTGTAATATTTTTTCTTATTGGAGGCCAATCTTTCCAGGGAAAAAATTAAAACAATTTCGCATATTTAGCCATTTATATTCGAACACAAATTTCATATTTTCTTCAATATATCCAACGTTTGATTCCCTAATGACTAGTTTTGTGTTTTTTTTAGTTTTTCAATGTCCTTTTATGCTTTTTGGGCATTTCAAAGATGTTAAATGACAAATGGGCATTGAGTTGCGTTCACAGTGAGACCTGTGAGACTACAAAATTACACTGAAACATCAAAATAACATGTTGTGAAGGTACAAAAATAAACCGAACCTTCACAACAAAAACAAACATTCATAGTGTTCTGTTGTGAAGGTTTAGTGTTGTTTATATAGTCTCACGAGTCCAATGAAAACAACGTGGTCTTGCATGATCCCAAGTCATTAGGCATTACACGAAATCCATTTCTTTGGGTATTTGTATAAATATGGAATGATTTCAGTCTTTTTCACAACATTCTCTCAATCCCTCAACATTCTCTCAATAATTTGCTATTCAATCATTTTCTTATCTTAATAAATTTTTTGCTCTAGTTTTTTCCTAGCAACATTTGTAAATCTTCCACCCCATAACCGCATCCCAAAATATTGAAGTTACTACAAACAATGGTCGTAAAGTTGCAGTTTTGGAAAATTACAACCACATCATAGTTGATACTTGATAGGAAACAAAAACAAAATCGATGCAAAAATGTTGACATCTACTTATGGCTCAAGGAATTCCACATTGAGCTTACACATGAAAAAATAATGCACCCAAGCAACATTTACAGTGGCAATACGATCAAGCATTTTAAAGAACGCCAGAAGCAGGGCCTTTTATTGTCTTGATGATATACGCCTTACAAGTGTGAGGCATTCAATAATTTGTGAGGCCCGATTTTTGATGAGTTAGAGTTTAATGGATTAGAGCAACTCCAATTGTAAGCTAAAATAGTGTTTTGGCCGGTCTAAGAACTCCAACCGACCGGCAAAGAGAACTTAATTTTGCTGGTAATGGGAGAGAGACAACAAATATGTCTAGCATCGTGGTTCAAACGGACATAGATGTTTGTGGCATGCTACGTTAAGCCTGTGGCATGTTACGTTAAGCTTGTGGCACGTCATGACATAATATGTTTTTTTGGGGCTTACGCTTCGATCGCCTCGAGGCTTATGCCTCATGTGCCCAAGAAGAAAACGACTTGAGGCTAGTTTCCGTTCTTTAAAACCTTGCGATCAAGAATTGTGCTTGAGTTGGACAAAACATGGTGATACATGGACTATCTTTTTGATATTTGGATAGCAAATGCATAAAGACATGGTTTCAAAAAAACGCTTCAACAAAAATATAAATTGATAACAGAGATGCAGAACCGAGCTTTTTCAAGCTTAGGCACGGGCCTTCCAAGCCTGTTCTTCCGAAAGCATAAAAACAGTTTAGGCATTTTTAGGCTTGTGACAGGACTATCTTTGGGGTTGAAATAGGTCATGAACGAGCTTTTTCAGGCCGGGATTTTCAGGCTTTTTAGACTAGAATTTTCCGGGCTTTTCATACAAAGCTTTTCCGAGTGAGCCTTAAGCAATCCTTGGGAGAAAAAAAAAGTTAGCATGATCAGCTTTATTGGGCCTGAGCTTTTCAGGCTATACCAGACGCCGAACTTGTGCTTTTTTGTGCATCTCGAACCAAAAAGTTATACCACCTTGAAACACGATGGTAGATAAACAGCTAAACACACGATTCTTTGTCGATCTGGCCTGAGCAAGGGTATCTTCTCTCAAGAAAGAAAAGTGGTCATCACACAAGAAAATTTCCCATTTACCTTCATGAGAATCCCATGGAATTGGAGTGGCCAATTCCATTGACCAAATTTATTAGGCATTGATTTGCAACATAGTTGGAACTCGGTTCCACCAAAATCCCCCAAATTCTACGAATGCACAAATCTTCCATTCCTAGTAAGCCAACATAGCTCAATTCCATTCTATTAAAGAATGTTCAAATGGCTAAAGAACCGTTCTTCAAACATTAAATAATAAATGATCATTTCTAGATTTCTAACAAGTAACATTTAAATAATTATACTAGTATTTATGATTAAGTTTCAAATATGTATTTAACTAAACAAGAAATTGCAAAAATATTATTAGAGTAAAACTATCATTTATCATTATTTGCATTCTAATTCCAAAACTACATTTAGAGAACGAAACAGAAACCGTATAGAATTGCATTTCATTCTTTGACAACCAAACACGTGATCAAACTAGATTCAATTTCATCTCAAATCCCGTAGAATTCAATTCCTCTGGACATATTTCATTTCTTCCAAAAATATTATGTAAACCAAACACCTGTTTAGTGATTTGATATCTTTAGACTACTCTCAGACATACATGTGATCTTCACTTTCAACGTGATGAAGTCCATTATTTCCTATCACAAACATCATGATTATTTTCACATACTTTTCCTTCAAGTGAATTAACTTATCGAGATTCACAAAGACGTCCTCTAGCACATATGGCTTGTATAACCAATATCAAGGGATCATATGATGCAGTTTGATATCTCGTTAGGTACGATAACCATGAAGAGGCTAAGGCGTCCATCTTCACTTTCTTGTACGCCATGAGTCTTGTGTACTTGGAGACATGGTGTCCATACTCCCTTGTTTCTTTATGTACATGCTAGGAGAGTATCCACATATGTGACATGAATCAATGTGTTAGATTTATCAAACTTTCCTCTACCACATCAACAACCTTTGCTATTTGAGTTCTCTTGACAATTGAATTCCATCTTTCGTGGTCGTTGTTTGGATTGTATGTGATAATTGTATAACCATAACCTTATTTGTTGTAGTAAAAACCATCATGTCGTAAAATACTTTGGTACACTAACCAACTCCTTTGGTTTTGGTGCACCAACACGTTAACCTTTAAAGGTATTTCTTAATGCACTCCCGATTTAGAGGTTGTCATAAGCTTGCAACTGCTATATAAATAACAATCTTGGATAACTCATTAGTGTCTCCAATCGTCACCATGAAGAACTTGAAATGTGCTGTCAATGATCCACTCCTTTCAGCTATGTGTTTATATTGTATGTTCTTCTCCTTGATTTGTCAAAACAAGAACTTGTCTTGTACAATATTTCTTGATGCACTTGCAATTCATTGGTTGTCCAAAGCTTGCAACATGCTAGATGGATGACGATCATCTTGGATAGCTCATGAGCTTCTTCGATCATCGCCATGATAAACTTGGAATGTGCTATATCAATGATCACAAGCTCTTTTCCGCTATGTGCTTAATTGCATATTCTTCTCCTTGATTTGTCAAAACAAGAGCTTGTCTTCTATAGTATTTCTTGGCACACTTCAAATTCATGGGTTCTCATAAGCTTACAGCATGCCAGATGGATAACAATCGTCTTGGATAACTCATCAGTTTCTTCAATGGTCACCATGATAAACTTGAAATGTGTATTCAATGATCACATGCTCCTTCCCAGTATGTGCTTATTTATATGTTATCCTTGATTTTTTAAAACAAGAACTTGCCTTGCAAAGTATTTCTTGATGCACTTCCAATTCAAGGGTTGATCCTAAGCTTGCAGCATGCGAGATGGATAACAATCATTTTGGATAACTCCCATGAGCTTCTTCAATGGTCACCTTGATAGACTCGAAATGTGCTTTCAATGATCACAAGATCTTTTGTGCTAAAGGGTTTATGTATGTTCTTCTCCTTGATTGTACACTAGGGTAAAGTTHGVAAAGATTCTATTGTAAGAGTTCATATTCACGTCATAATGTTTGAAGTTTTGCCTTTTAAACAACTTTTCCTTGATAGACTCGAAATGTGCTTTCAATGATCACAAGATCTTTTGTGCTAAAGGGTTTATGTATGTTCTTCTCCTTGATTGTACACTAGGGTAAAGTTYGWAAAGATTCTATTGTAAGAGTTCATATTCACGTCATAATGTTTGAAGTTTTGCCTTTTAAACAACTTTTCCTTGAACGATATTAAGGTGTCTGAAGCTTGCTTTGCAAAAGTTGCTCATTGCTACCTTCTCAACGACTTCATCATCCATTTCATCTCATGATGAGTAAAATAAAGAACTTTATTGTCTTTTATCATGATCGCTCGACGAGCACTCGTTTATGTTTTGCTTGCATTTGTATCAAAGCCCAAAACCTATTCTCCTCAATAATTTATGAATGAAAACATAACATACTAAAATAACTACATGAATACTCCCATTGAAGTATGCATCAAAAAGATTCGGCGAAAAACTACCCAAAATATATGTGATAGAATCACCTCCATACTTGATACAACAAAAGGTGACTTGTCACATGATCAAAATTTTCAAGAAACACAGATACAAGCGAGATCTCGTTATCTTCACTAATGCACGTTAGATGATTTGAAGTACATGTTCGTGATTTATGAATGGTGAATATGATATTTGACACATCATTCTAACTCGGTAAACCATAGGTTATAATATTTTATACATGATTTACATCTAAGATGAGTATTGTATCCAAGACGAAAGCATCTTAGATGTTATACCAAATAGAAGTTAGTTCATCCAAGATGAAAGTACATTAGAATACTTCCCACCAAAAAAGATAAGTATCTTTCCGATGACGGGAAGCGACAGGTAAGGACTTCCTTTCATGACAATCACTCTAATAGTGGTGTTAGTTAATAGGAGAAGATAGAGTGCTTTGCAAATAGCTTCAAGAACGAAGACGGTATTCTTGATTGTAGACCAAAATATGCACTAAGGATGCCTTTAAATACTTACAAAACAATCTATGAATTCCTAAGCTTGTGTCATATTCCAAAGACAAGAGCATCTAAAAACCAACAAAAAATACGGTAATTAACAACCTACTAAGTATATGAAACGCTAACCAATATTTAGTTGAAAACTATAACATCAAAATTAAGTAGACAAAAAAGAAAAGGGATTTGGAGAATAACAAAAGGAACCACAAAGTGACACCCTAGACGGAAGCTTCAAAAGTTGTGCATGATCACTCAAAAAAGAAACATTACACACAATATTGTTCCTCCATCTCCACAACCAAGAATCACAACCTATAAATAGTATAACTAAAGATAATATTATCCTGACAACACATGTAGATTGTTATCCAAACAACAACAAAAATATGTTGTAGGTGACAAAGAAGGCATGTAAGAGGAAGTTAGAAGTTACATAATTGAGGTTGCTTAGATAGTCCCATGACCGGACCATGTTAGGCATACTGAATGAGGTTCTTCAGGCTGAGTTGGGAGTTGTGCCCAACATAGAAAAGTTGAGAGGGAAGATTGGATGGTTTAGACAGTTTATAGCGACTACAACACAGTGAGGAGAGTGCTAGTAGAAAGCATGATGGTCGAGGGGGAGGGATTGACTGAGGAGGACGTGAGAAGAGCAATTGATGAATGATGAGAACGGTCCAAGGATTTATGACCTCTTATAGGAGTTCTTGCTAAAGTAGGACTAAGGTAAGATACCAAGTGTAGGGAACTTTAGTTAATGTGGATGGGATGAAGAGAGTACAGAGGCTGAGGGTGGGATAGGGGAGGGTTAAGGAGCTACAGGGTAGGTTATTAGAGCCATGCGAGAGTTGGAGGGATTTGTGTTTTTTGTCGCATTTTATGTTTCAGTGTGCCTATTTTTTCTTTGTTTTTTTTGTTGCTTACTACTTACTAGCCTCAGCTCTTATTTCCTTTTCGCTCACAATTTGGCACAAGTCAGGGGTCTTCAAGGAAACTATCGCTCTATCCTTTGGAATAGAGGTCAAGTCTGAATATATCTCACCCCTCACCCCTCCCTTTGGTTTGGTTTGGTTATAGATACTAAAACTTATCATAATATTCTCTAACATTATTTTTTTGCATTAAGCTTACTTTACCCATCAATCATCCCTCCATTTAGTAAGTTTCTACCTCAAATATGGAAGTACTAAAAAACTGACACAAAAAGCATTGCAGTAATATTCATACACCAATGCTTGTTTGATGTATCTTGGAGGTGTAGATAAAGACCAAAGCGTTGAGACATATAAATTAAAAAATTCTTGCTGCCCCTTCTTTGTATTCGCTTGAGATGCTAATGATGCCGACATTGGAAGTGGTTGACTAACGATGTCAAGTGATGATGACACTATGTAACGAGCAACTTGCAACATGATTGATGAGGACTTGTGACGACACAATAAGATGCTAAAGGCAAAGCCAACTAGAGTAGCCAAACCATAGAGATCTGGGTGTTTTATTTATGCAAAGCATAAAAACCAAGTTCGTTTCTTTGTACTTCCTAGAACCTACCTTCTAAATAAATTTCTCATACATATTTATATCATTCCCACAAGTTACAACTCCAACTTACTAGTAGCAACCCTTTCATTTCAACTGCAATGAATTGTCCTCCAAGCTATCTGAACATGTCGTATTTAACAAATTCTGCATTTCAGCAACTCTTTTTTCTTAATCCTTGTGCATACATAGGCTTCTCCGTATGAAATGAGCAATTTATATTTATTTCCTCTTTTCTTTTAGTAGTTAATCATTGCTTTTTTCTTTTCAACTATCCTATAAACTATGTCCCTTTTTTGTTATTTCGACTACAGTATCCCATTCGCAAGCCATTTTCTATTCAACTATCTAATAGTATCAAAACTGTGAGACTATAAATCCTTTTGTATCTCCAACGAAAGCTCCTCTATTGTTCTAAGCTACCATGAGACTTCAATCAATTACTGACATTGTCGAGTTAATTGGGGGGGGGGTGTATCTTTTACACCTGGCTTTCTATAAGATCAGCCCTTTTCCCTTCTGATTGTAAATTACCTTGAGCAACAATCACTAGCCATTTCTAGATACCAAAAATGTTAAAAGAATTGTTTTTTGTTGATGGAACAAATGTAGGACCACAATGAAGGTCAAGAAATTGTTTTTATCAAGCATAGATAAAAACTATTTGAATTAGATGGTTTAGAAGGGTAAAATCTGTAAAAATTTAGGTGATAAACAACAATAATAACAATACCGTAGGTATGGAAGGAGACGCTTCCATGGGATGTCCAGATTAGAAGAGCATGCGTGAACTACAAATGAGAGAATCTTCTGTAGGTAACAAAGAAAGGAGCTGAAGGAATGATGTCAACACCATGAAACTGATTGAAAATGGCATGCCTATTAATCATTCTAGCCCTCATTTCCCATTTCTAGCATCTTAGAAAGCTAGACGTTTGCATGAAGATGATTAGGCCCTAACAAGTACATCAGAATCCCTCATTAACCAATACATGAACCCCATGAGCAACATGCTCAACTTCCCAACATTAGTATTTTTCAGTCCCTCTTGATTTGTTACATGAGTTATGAACAAGAAATCAATATCCTAGCACACTAGAAATAACTTGTCAGAAAACATGTAACAAATGTTCAGGGTGTTTGTGTTTCAGTCATCAAATTAGAGATTTCACACAACATCAATGTGTTGGGCATAGTGACAGCTGCAGCGACAACCAATACAGTGGCTCAAAAATTACCACCTAGAGCACTCAGATCATGCCATTCAAGAATGAGATTTGAGAGAAGCTTGAGAGAGAGAAAAATGGCAAATAAAGTAAATAAAGGAGGGATACCGACCAATATCTACGGGACTCCAAGAGTCAAAGATGTACGTCAACCAACTTCTGAGAGAAACCAAATAAGAACACCTAGATACTGACTTGCTTGTATCTTTTCAATAGTATACAAGCCAATCTACATGCTCTTAGCATCATATTTATAGTTCCTATGTATTCAGGATTTCATGACAGGCATGATGTGTTCACCCCATGTGAATTTCCATAATTGTACTAGATTCCTTATGCTAAAAAAACGGGTTACCTTCATCACACACAACAATTGGCAAATAATCGTATGAACTAATGCATGAGAGAGAGAGAGGTAACTGGAGGAAAGAAGGGAAGGGAACTGGTTATAGAAAATGGAAAGGAAAGAGGAACCTTACCTTGAGATTTCGCACTTGGTGTGGACATCCTGCAGGAATAAAAACTGCCTCTCCCAGCCTTTGTTCAAATGTCCAGGGTTCTATACCTAAAGATTAACAATCATCTCATTACTTACAGTTTATGAAAATATATGGCAGAAACAAACTTGGTAACTACTAACCATATTCCTCTTTTAGCCTCCTTTTATGCTCCAATGTCAGGTAAAAGGTTTGATCATGAATTGGGTGATAAACCTGCACAAGACCACTCAAGCCTCAAGGGTTACGCCAAAAAAAATCTTGTAGTATATGTTAGTTGATTACTACAAAATTTCAAGAAGTAAGCAATATGAGAATTATTTTAAAAAATCCACATCTAGCAAATTGTATGCAGACATACTTGATCAACAGGACAGCAATATGTATGTCGAAATTCTTTGGAGTGCTTCCTTAGATATTCCTGTAACTTTGGCACGTCTGCTCGTCGGAAGATGTCCCAAAGAGCACTACCTGTTTCTTCTGCATATTCTTGTGGAGAAAAATCACGCAAACTGCATGCAGTATGTTTATCCACTGAAACTCCACTTGGTTGATTCCTCTTAAAAGCTTCTTTGGTTGTGCTTACAACATGATCAGACTCTTCCCCCTCGTTTGAAGAAGTACATTCATCTTTCTTTACGCACAATTCATCAGCACATCTAGAAAATATTCCACTCCTCTCACTTTCATCTTGAGCTCTGTGTCTTCTCTTTAACTCTCTTATTGCTAACTTCTGATTATCACTTCTTGATACTTCAGCGGTGTGTGTCAATACATTCACCTGGCAACAATAGATACATTAAAGCTGATACATGATGATGGTGACATATGCTATGTATATTTAGGAATGACAAAGAAAATATGAAATCATACGGCATCTGACATATCACAATGAAGTTTAGTCACGGAATCCCCTCTTCCGAGTTCTTCAGCTATTCCGTATGCAATATATGTCTTTGGACCCAGATCAGGTTTAAGGACACTTGGTGGTAACTTGACAGCAAGATTTAGAAACCCTGCCCTTGGATCAGTATACACTGGGAAAGGCAGTGCACTAACAAATTCATCACAATGACGTGGTAGAAGGTCCTCGAACTTATCAGACGGGGGCCAATCCTTCAGCTTGAGCATCTCCGGCCAGGAATTCACATATTGTCTTCCCTCTATATAACCTTTAAAAAATTTCCTAGTACTGATTTCAACCTGCATATTCCAAAAAAAGATGGATTTCAAAAAGCCAACGACTCAATAGAGTACAAAATAACATGTTGTCCAGTCATTAATTTCCAACATAGATACCACTTCAAATGAAAAAATAGAAAACAATATTAGATTGGTCAATACTTCAAAGGTGAGCTACTTGCCAAGGAACATTTGAAATAAAAAGTAATAGTTGGCTGCAACACCACCACAAAAGAGAAGCCAGAATTACCTCACAATCAGCCAAGCAGTCTATAGCCTTCACTTGTGACATCTTCGAACTGACATTTGGGTCCAGATGCTCACATAATGCACGCCACATAACCATGGGCTCCCAGCTTAAACCAGTTGTTTGCTCTAAGACCTTCCTGACAATTACTGGTTCACCTTTAGACCAGTGGCTACGAAAGCGAATGAGCTCCTCGCCTGTTAGGACATCTTCAGAAGCAGGCCAGTACAGGTAGTTATCATCTGATTCTTCTCTGTTGGCCGCTTTGAGATATGTCTTGCCACCAGTTGTGAAAGAATTTGGTAGAATGCTTGGTTGATCAATTCTTAGTTTATTCAATATACCCTCTGCTTTTGCTTCCAAGGTTGAAATCCAGTCCTTTTGTAGGATACGCTTGAGCTCCAATACACAGTCACCGCATCCACCCATTTCTTTTGGGGCGCAAAACAAAATCCCATCATCTTCAGCTACCCAGTTAATCACGGGATCACAGCGGCTAGTTGGATTATTTTCATGAAATGAATCTTGTACCAGGTCTCCCCCATGAATATAATCAAAACCTCTATCAAAGTACCCAAAGTCTACTTTTCTTTGACTAAGAAGATCATTTTTCCGTATCTCACGACAGCAACTAAGGCATAGCTCGTATGAACATTTTGGACAACTTCGATGAAGATCAATGATCGATGTTGAACAGTGGTTACTGCTCCATGAAAACAATGGGCACAGAATTAAAATAGTTGAAAACAATTTAGTCATTTACTTATATAGAGATATTTACAAGAAAATTACCAATAGACACGTTCATCGTTGTGACAGCTAGTCTGCCCTATTGTAATTGAAGACTCAGATACACCTGAATACCACAGGAGCATCTTCACTTAGTTACAAAAATTTATATCAAATGGAAAAGAAGAGGTCATCCAGATTTGCTTTTCAATGATTACCTTGAATAAGCGCTTCCACAGTTATCTCCTCAAGTTGTTCTTCACGAATTTGGGTCAGAAATGGGAGGAGTGAGTTAATTAGATAGTGAAGATGCTGCAACTTCTCAGCATCAGTGAGATCTATATTTGACATCTGGTAATCAGAAAGTGTCAAAATAAGATGGTTAGAACATGACCTTCTGGCTTCTATGACACTTTCCTATTTGCAGAACACAGAGCGAACCTTAAAATTTGAGTGTAAGCACAAGTTGCAATTGCAGTTTCCACGGCAAAAGGGGCATAATTCTGCAATATCTTCTTCTGAGAATTGAGGATACCTGTCAAGAAATAGAATTGTTGACAAGGAAGACATTATCATGTCACATTAGGACCAAGAAACTCAAAACTGGAAGACATTATCATGTCACATTAGGACCAAGAAACTCAAAACAGTAAGGACTAATGCTTTGAAAGGGGGGGGGGGGTGTCAGTACGGTTACCATTGCTTGATGCACTGGACACAGTATAGTGTTTCTTTACATTCAGTGCAGGGAACAACGATCTTTCTATCATTTCTCTTACATTGATGACACTTCAAACGCTCCTTTCCATTTTTCTTATCCTGGTAGATTTAGTGCTGAATATGAGAGAAAACCTACCAAATATATATGTGAAGAGGGTCAAAGAGAGAATATGTACCTTCATGTTGTTAGCGGTACTAGTACTGCCACCTGATGAAGCAGAATTACAATCCCCTGATCCCCTTGGTCTTCTTTTCATTTTTGTATCATTTGAACTACTGCTTCTACTAGGATTAGATTTCACAAAAGACATTTGTTTTTTCTCTTCTATGAATTCAATATCAGTTTCCACTTTCCTGTCTTTCAAACTTCCATTTCTCTCAACATTGTTCAACTTATGACGTTCCACTGATGCCGAAAATACATTTTCATCTTCAATCTCATCACCAACACCAGCATTGTTGTCTTCTTCTTCTACCTCATCTTCACTGGCGTATTCATTTTCTTCTTTATCATCTTCATTGGCGTACTCGCTTTCTTCTTCATCATCTCCATTGATGTATTCGTTTTCTTCTTCTTCATCTTCCCATTCCCCATAGTAAAAACCATTTTCAACAAGTTTGTTCTTATCAGAAACAGTACGACGCCTTCTCGAGATCCGTTCATCATGTGGGCTACTATTAACATCATTTTGTTTGCTCTGTTTGCAATCCATGAGTTCCTCTTCCTCTTGGTTTTCTTCCCAGTAGCTAGTTCTTGCGGATTGCTTACCATTTGAAGTTTCTTTCTTGTTTGAATCACCTTTGCTTTTTTTTGAGGTTAGTTTTTCATTTGAAGCTCTGCAATCTTTAGCCTGCCTTCCTTTATATTTTGTAGGTTTTGATCTTCTACATGATGAATAAAGAGTGAAGTCGTCATAGTCATCTTCTTCCTCATTATAATCCGCATCAGAGTCACTGGCATCATTTTTGACATTCACAAAAGTTTTCTTGCTTGAGGAGCATTTTGATTTCCCGTAAAATCTTTTGATTCCACAAGTTCTTGCTGTCTTGATCGAATTTTTCGTGTGTGGTATGAGTGAGTCCTTCCTGATTTGTACATCTGCTTCATTCTCTTCAGATTCACCAGAAAAACATCTTTTGACGGAACTACTGTCATTTGGGATGATGCTCCGACCACGAGAAGTTTTAGTTTCTTTCTGGATAGGAGTTCTTGTCCTTTTCATTGACAACCCCTGATCATGCCCTTTTTGAGAATTCATGAGCTCTTGGACCTTTCTCTTTCTTCCATGTCTAAGAGCACTGGCCGATACTTTTTGTTTCACATTCATTTCCGTAGTAGTGTATCTACTCACTTGATTTTCTTTTTGAATTAGCACCTCCATCTTTACTGCCAAAACAAAAATTGCACAAATCACATTTAGAAAAACGGAAACAGCCAATAGCACTGGTTCATCCAATACATGGACGATGAAATCAACAATTCTTCTAAGGTGCACAACCGATTAACAAATCATGTATTGCTTTTCTTTTTATTTAAAACTGAACCCTAATTGAATTGGAAAAATTCTGTAATTCTTTCACAATCAATGTATGGCATGCTATCATTCTTGTTATCAGACATCCAATATTGGAGTTCACTGACTCGCCCAATCAATAAAACTTGATTTTGAAGTGGATTTCTAAATCATTGACCATGGAAGCATCAATGATACAATCTGATACAATGCATCAAACATTGTTAAATCAAGTAACAGAAATCTGGAAAATAACTTTGTTAGGTCACATAAATCAAGGAAAATTAGTTATATAATTGGATAAAGATAATTTACACCAATGTTATATAAACATCTGAATGCATAGGCATCATTAGACAAAGATATCCTATGAGGTTTTGAGCAGCTAGAGTATAAAGCCAAATTGGGTATCATTGAGAACCAAAAGATACTACATTTGAGGAAGAAACTACAACTTAAAACTTTCCCTAACAGTAACTTGGAGAGACCAGATCAAACCAGCCCAGTATATCTCACCCAAAAGTATTATATGTTGACTTGGTAATTATTATTTTTGTCTCTCCAAACCCAAAACTCAATGTGAGTGTTTATGAATGAACCAACAGTGATTCTGCAAGACATTGCACCAACCTCAAGTAATATTGTCTTCAAGTTACTTTCTTGATCCATATCAAATGGGTTATGAACATTTTCTAGAGAAACCCTCCAAGTGGCCTCAATGTGAAGACAGCAAAAATCTCACCCTAGGTAAGGTTTCTGGACTCTTTCTAAAAGAACTTCTGTAGAAAAAAATTATAACTGCATACACTTTCTAGCAACTAAGAGAGAAAAAAAATACCAGATTCAAATAATAATAAAGGAAAACGACCACAACAAAGCGCTTTAAAACTAAAATAGGATGGTTGACTCAGGTCAACTTCCCGAGTCAACGAATCAAATAAACCCAATGCATATACATTCAAACACAGTCTCGCCATTTACAGGTTAAATCGGCGAAATTTCAATAATTGTTCAGCTTGCACCCACCTTTTCCATACGATGAATCCCAAATTCTCAAACTACGTGTACAAAATTACTCGCATTTATGTATAATCGATAAAAAAAAAACCATAACAAAACAAAAAACCCCCGATTTTAACTAGATGATATCGAAAAGAATATCAACGAAATTCACTCACCAAAATCGTGAAATCGATTCGATTTGAGCGCTCGAAATCACGAAAAGGGGAATGATCAATGGAAGAAACAACAAGAAGATGAGATAGTCTGAAGCGGAAGAGATTAATTGTGGGTAAAAGGCGTTAGGTCAAAAGTTGAAGAAGAATTCACATTCTGGAATCGTAATCTTGGTGTTTATGTTTGAGAGAGAGAAAAACAGAAAGGATACCATCAAATTTGGAGAATTTTTTGTGAGAATCTGCCAAATTTAGAGGATTTATATATATATTATAATTGAATGTCAACATTTACACAATACGAGATTAAAAGTGATTAGGGTTTAAATTTATTCTTATACTTAAAAGATTCAGATCTATTTTCATACTTCTTACCATAATTTCGGGGTCGTTTACTAAACATTTGCTCTTGTAAACGTTTATCAAATTACATTATCTCATCGAATGAATATGATAAGGACTAAGAATTTTACCTGGTAAGAACGAGACAAAGACCATGAATTTTACCCGGTAAATGATGGCGATCAACTCTTATCACGGTAAGCGTTTACCGGATGAATTGTTGCATACAGTGTCGTTTTGATGAACTAAAATCTTGCTCATTAAATAATTAATAGTGTTAAATTTTATTGATAAACACTTACTGGACAAATGTTTGGTAAACGACCCCTTCATGTCTCACACGATCTTTCATGACATATGTTAAAATAAGAGAGGGGGGGTAAAAATATTCAAATTTGAATAAATCTCTAAAAAAAACTCCATGTTAAATAAGGAAATTATATTTTATTTTATTTTTCTCGGAGATATTGAAATTAATTGTTTAGGATAAAAAAATAATATTTATTAAATATATTAAATATTTTAATAATATAATTAATTATAGAATTGTTTAAATAAAGTAGTTGTTGGAGTTAGATCTAATTTTTTTAAAAATTTTAACTTTTGATATTTTATTTTAGAAAAAAATTATAAATTTATAACATAGATGTTGGAGATGCTCCTAGGGTTTGTTTACACAAACTTTACCCGGTGTTTATCGGTGAAATTCTAGTTCTTCAAAATGGTATCATATGTAATAATTTAATCAGTAAGTACTAACCGGGTAAGAGTCGTCACCTTCACTTATCAGATAAGATTCTCGGTCATTATTATCACTCTTATCAGATAAAATTCTCGTTTTTTTTTGTCATGTCTATCCGGTAAGATAAATAACCAGATAAAACTTCTATTGATGAACTTCCAAAAGACGTAGATTACTGAAAGAGTGAGTCAAAAAACTCGGAATATCGAAATTAGAAACAGGACCAAGAAAACAAACGAGTTTTGAATATATTGATATTCAGTATTTTATAAACTTATTTTATTGTATTTTGAATTTTTGTTAAAATACTAATATCGATAATTTGTTGAGTCTTAATTGTTTTTCCCTTCTAGTTCCGGTCCCTCGTTAAAGTGGGACCGGTCCCTTGACTGGCCCGAAACATTTTTTTGAACTTTCAAAATACGTTTTTATTAAAATTCAGCTTCATTTTGACTTATTTTTACAATTTTATAATTTTGTTTTCAGCTCGTATCTAAAAACCGAGGCATTTGAAATATTCGTTTAGTTTTGTTTCTGTCTTCAATCTTCGTTCTTTGTTTTATATCAATTTCATTATCCTTATCGCCAATTTCATCTTCAAAACGATGGTTTATAATGGTGATGGTCGATGGTGGTTCAGATCGGTTGTGGTCGACAGTAATTTAAACCGGCGGTGGTCGGCAGTGGTTCAGATCGCTGGTGGTTCAGAATGGTGGTCGGTAGTGGTTCATAACAGTGGTGGTTGGCAGTGGTTTAGATGAAGTTCATATGAGTCTAGGTAAATCAAGTAGGGAAGATGAGGATAATTTTGTCTTTTTTAAGAAAATAAGATGAAAATAGAATTGAATTTCTTTACAATTGATGTTCAAGAAAAAGCCTATTAATTACATGATATCAAAACAATATACAAGTGAATGGGACTCTAAATAGTTTTGCCCATACCATGTCTTTTGGTAGTCCAGTAGATTCTTATGTGGCACAACCTCATCTGACTCAAATGCTTATGTGGCACAACATCATATGACTCGGATGCTTACGTGGCACAACCTTAACAAAGCGGAAAAACCGCAAACTTACCCTATCTTCCCGACATCAGTTGAACTAAATCTTGATTTTCGTAGAAAGAACCGAGGTCCCAATCCTCGGTCGACGATGAAAGTGTCATCAACGCAACCACGATCGACCTCATGCTTGGCCTCAGTTGCGGGTTTTCATGTGTACAAGCTCTAGCAAGCTGCGCTACCTGCAAAATCGACGTTAAAGATTCAAACTAACGACTTTTATAGTCATCTATTCCATACACGCTCCTATCAGCCGAATAAAAATCTGTTGTCCCCAAATTTCCTGTCTCACCAATCACGTGAATACATGTCATTATTTTATAAATAATATAAATTTACTTCAGTCTATCTTTTATTCTCTCCCCTCACTAAAATGATGACGTGGCTTTACGTAATTGGTGGAAAACAGGGGTGGACAACATGTTTTCGTTCCTCTCATGTGGCATTTTTTTTGGTTATTTTTCTTATTCACCTTGCGGACCGAGTCTAGAGGGTAATCGGCTCCAAGCCTTGGGTCGACCACTTTGCGTAAACCTTCACCTGGATCGGACGCGCTTAAGACCTCCTCAAACTACAAAAAGAACCCCGGAAACAACTAAATTTATGACAAAAGATCGGTATGGAGTTCCTTTTTTGTATCCATTTCACGAATAAGTGGGAATATGGAGAAGATTTTTAGAACTAACCAAACCAACAAGTCCCTTGGACTCGGTAACGGAATCGCTTGCTTTAACGATGGCATCTTTAGCGGATATTAGTTCAAATAAAACAACCCCGAAAGCATATACATCAACCTTTGGAGAAACCTCACCATACTGAGCATATCTGCAACAAAATATTTCATTTTAGAAAGACAAAAACATGGTTTGAAATGAAACATCCGCTCTATTCTTTGGGGTAGAGGACACACCTATCACTACAACAGAACTGGCTTTATAGGACATCAAATATGTCTAAATGTCCTAATAGACTGCTTTATAGGACTTAGTTCATGGGACCAAACAATTGTGCATCATATGTAAAGATGTCACTACAAGGTGTTGGGACGTATTTGAACATCCTAACAAGCTTTTTTTAGAACAGTTTTGAAATAAAGTGTCCAGTTAGCTTTTTTATAACAATATTTTTAAGAAAAATCCCATGAAACAGGACACTTGTTTTAATAAGACACGTAAATAATGTCATATAAAAATACTAATAAACTTTAATTCTATAAAGCACTCTATTAAGACATTTAGGCATATTTGACGTCCTATAAAGCTAATTTTGTTGTAGTGTGCGTACATCCTACCTCGAGACTCCACCTACTGGACTCGTTTACTTTGATTTTTATGGTCTAAAACGAGTTTGGTGATATTCGTAGATACAAGTCAAAGCTTACTCTGGAGGCATGTATCCAAATGTGCCAACTAAACGGGTTTGTAAAGAACCGCTCCCGACTTCGGTGAGTTTTGTCAGCCCAAAATCGGCAACCTATGGAATCATAATATTTAGTCTTAAAAATCTGATATTATTGAAAGGAGATTTTACTTTATGTTTTCGTTTCTCTAACCTTTGCACGAAAGTTTTGATCGATTAAAATGTTAGCAGACTTGATATCCCGATGGATGTACATGGGAACTGTGTGCTCATGAATGTATTCGAGTCCTCTAGCTGAATCAAGAGCGATTTGTACCCTCGTATCCCATGGAACCGGCTGCCTCCCTGAAAACGTTACAAGTTTGTAGTTAAAAAACAAGATAAGCAAAGGAATATTTTCGGTTTCTTTGTCTTCTCCTTACCCGATGAACCACGCAAATGTTGACTCAAGTTGCCATTATCGATAAACTCATAGACCAAAAATAATGATTCTTCGACGCAATATCCTATCAAACGTACCTGCAAAATCACGATAACTTCATTCAATTGCTAACTAGACTTGATGAACTTCAAAATGTTTGTAAATAGATATTCCAAAATGCACATATCCGGTCGTATCCATATAGAATTTTATGTGATTTGTATTGTATCCCGTATAAAGCAAGTGCAGATATAGAGACACAGTA
The DNA here is from genome assembly GCF_001531365.2 of Cynara cardunculus var. scolymus. Taxonomy (NCBI): domain Eukaryota; kingdom Viridiplantae; phylum Streptophyta; class Magnoliopsida; order Asterales; family Asteraceae; genus Cynara; species Cynara cardunculus. The sequence goes on along the minus strand of NC_037537.1, from coordinate 504,600 downwards.
ACAGCTGAACTGTCGAATAAAGGCTAGGCCTCCTCATGGTCGCTGGTTCGAGTCTCCTTAGGGCCACTGCGATTTCCTGGTTGTTATATTCAGGGCCCCATGGGATTAGTCGAGAGTGTGCCCGGACACCCACGGATTTTATATATAGATAAGGTCATAGTGGGAGGTTCACATAAGACTAAAGATTGTGAGAAGGTAAGAAGGTATGGTTCATATGTGAATCATTGACAGAATTCATTTGAAGATGCATACATGAACCCATATGCATAATCTGTAACATCGATTCACATATGCATCATCAAATAGATTTTTTTTCGGATTCTTTTTCATTGATAAATATATTTCTAGACGAGAAGCGAAGAAACAAATTTGTGCATGATCTTGAGAATTACCAGGTTCAAATGATGAACATGTGTTAACACTTTCAATTCAGCAAGAAATTCTTTTGATGCTTGCATATCCATCTTCTTTATTGCAGCTTTCTGCACTTGTTGAAAGCAAAACCATCAAGTCATGTAGATGAAGGAACACAAGCTTTCGAATATGTCTGAACAAGTGGTACAATCATTCCTCGAGTCATTAAAGTGCCAAACATGCAATTTGTGAGTCAAAGGTCAAAGTATCAAAAAGACTGTTTGGCAAATTAGCTGATAAACTAGTCATGTTTGGTAAAAACTAAGATGACCATGTAAAAAATGACCTAAATGGAATGTTGAAAAATAATTAATTAATCCATAAGTATAACTGGAAATAAGTGAAAAAAAGCCCTTGGAGCTTATTGAAAAAGGCATGTTCCTTGGAGCTTATTGAAAAGCTATCTACAGTATCTTTCTAAAAAGCTAGCTTATGGCTTACCAAACAGACCTTTTTCAATAAGCTCAGAAGCAAACTTATGGTTGTCAAACATGACCAAAATGTAGCCTTTGACTTTTGGTCAACATCCTAACTCCTATAGAACCCAAGTTGGTCTATAAACCAAACCAACAAAACGAACCAAATATATCCAACCTTGACCTCTACCACAAAGAGTAAAGTTGGTTTATCTAATGACATAAATTGTTCAAGATTTTCAAATCGGGTTTTAGAAAACAAGTGTATGATCATCAAAGACACAAACCTCGCCTCTGAGCTCTGCATAATAAACGGCTCCAAAACCACCTTGACCAATCTTATTAGCCAGGCTAAAGTCATCCGTAGCCTTGGCAAGCTCCTCCAATGTGAACTCTACCGACTTGTCCACGGTTATACCCACCACGCGTTGCGGTGCACCACTGATAAGAGGGCCTGATTCTGTGGTTCTTCCCAAGTTGCTACCTGAACCTGCATGCACAAAAGGAATATATAGATTTCACCAATTTAGCATTGCAGCAGCTTGAAGAAATGCAAAACCAAACAACACAAACCCAATATATCCCACCTAAAGGTGGGGCCGGGGAGTGTAAGATGTAGGCGGACCTGACCTGACCTCTACCACGAAGAAATGCAGAAAGCATACTCCAAAAGAAGTGTCCACATTTCTATTTTAGTTTGTCCCACAATAAGTGTCCACATTACCAATTGTACCCTTAATTATGAGATGTAGAAATTCATTAATCCCTCTATTATTAAGGGTAAAATTGTCTTAAAAAAGTGTGATGATTACATACTTCTAAAATTGTGTCTTTTTCATTGTGGGCATTTATTTTGAGACGGATGGAGTATCAAAGATGTTCAGTCTAATAGATGTTTGAAGAAAAAACAAAATTCCTAGGTTACCATGAAGGTGCTCGGTTCCATTTTCATCGAGTAATGACCCTTTCGCTATCCTCTTCCTTCTGTAAAAGCCAAAGTAGAAGCAGATGCCTAAGAGAAGGGCCACAGCAACCGCTCCAACAGCTATACCAGCAGTGGCACCACCAGATAATCCTTCTTGAACCACCACCACAAAGTACGTCAGATATACCATCAAGAATCGGTTGACATTTCACATTTAACTTATAATTGAAAAAAAATTAAAGATTCATCAGGTGAATAGGCAAAGAAGACAACCTCCTGTGCTGCAAAAACAAAAGGATGTAATCAGAAAATAAAGATGGAGAAAGTTCCGGTAAATAGGTGCGCATAAAGGGGTTATCGGTTTACCTTATCTTCAATGGTGGAAAAGTTCCGTTTTGATCTGTGACAAGAAAATTAATGAGCGAAAAGTCACAAGTAATAAACCAAACCAAACAAACACAGCACATCCCACTAGAGATCCTACGATGTACGCGGACCTTAACTCTGTCCCAAGAGACAGAGATTGTTTCTTAGAAGACCCCCATCTTGCAAAATATTTAGTAAAAGATACAGAAAGCACAACTTTAAGCCACAGATATGAAAAAGATTTGTTTAAGACAAATTTGTAACAACCTCTCCCACATGGATAAAAAAGTAGATTTGTGAGCTCCTTATAAGCTCAAGCCTCAAAGTCGTGAGCTATCAATAACTTCCACCATGGTTTTAACGGGCACATATTTGTTTTTACTTCTTTCCAGTTTCCACTTCTGGATTATTGATTCAGCAGCCTTTCAAAACAAGAACATAAAGCCCCAAACGGAAAGCTAAACTTTATGGAGATAGATCGAAAGGCCATGTTTGGCAACCACAAGTAGCTTTTTTTAGAAAACTACTTCAAACAGCTTATTGGGTTTTTCTTTCACTTTTTTCCAATTATGCCCCTTTAATTTTACATAAATGGTCCTCACATTTTCTTTTTAGGCCATTTCACATTGTCATATAAGTTATCAACCGGTTTTTGTTTTTACCAAACATGACTAGCTTATCAGTCAACAACTAATTTATCAAGCAGTTTGCCAAATATAGCCTAAAATTCAACTTGATCTTAAACTAATCAAAGAAGTGAAAGACAACAAGAATAATATCCGATTCAAAAATGGCCTTTGATGAATGAAACAATGCTTTCCGTATTTTGGGAGGTCGTTGAGTCGTTTTACTACTTTTTACTTCACTCACATAGTTGCTTTCTAGGTAGGCCTTAATCGTTTCCATGCTAGAATCAACTATTGTAGCTCATGCAGCAAAACCATCTTAGACGAAAACTAAAATAGACCATCCATGCTAATAAAATCGAACTTCTATACGATCTAAGTGTTGAAGTCCCACCTCAGCTATACATAGACCATCAAACTTGCGCGCACGCATGTGTGTGTGTATATATATATATATACATGAAGGAACCTCCTATCTCCTTATAAAGAGCTTTTTTAGAAAGAAATTCAAAGGGATAGTGTTGGAAAAATCATTCATCAAAGCAAAATCTAGTCTTTTCTACAGCTATGATGGCAAAGATTCAACTTAATTCATACAGACACCTTAATCCATACATGATTTTCTACATTTTATTCAGCACAACAACCGAACAACAAATTAGCTAGATCTATAATGACAACTTTACGCATCCGGGACTCAATGGTAAACCAACCGCACAACCCCTTAATGGAAAACCAACCAAGCAGCCTCTTATAAGTAACCTTGTCAAATATGAGAAGCAAGAATCAGACATGAAAGAATGCATGATTTGGAACATAACAACTCTTCTTACCTCTTCCAGGGATGAACACCAACTCACCATTACTGAAATTCGATCCCGGATTGTAATCCCTCAACAAAATTTCATTCACCCCAGTTCCATTAGCAATTGTGGACAAACTCTCACCGCTTTGAATAGGATAGGTGATGAACAATCCGTAATCCTTAGAGACACGATTATTCCCACAAGAACAATTCACCATGACATTTACTTGACTACCTAAAGGTATACGTAATGCATCATAGGTATTGAAATCCCTCAACATATTTACAGTGGTGAGGTTCGAATAATAAATCCCTGCAATTCTTGAGTAGGCATCCCCTGAACTAGCATTATAAAGAAACCGATGGCTCAGAAAACCTCGATCATTACAGCTACACGAAAAGGGTACATTTACTCTTGTACCATCATGAATTACGTCTGGATTTGTGAGGTTGGGGTTATAACTTCGAATTTCTGGGATTGTTCTGGAAAATAATTGGGATACGTATGTTAGATTTGAAGGACTCCGCACGGTGTATGAAGCCAAAGCAACACATTCACCTTTACAACTTGATTCGACTCCATTAACGATCACAAATAACATCAGGAATTGAACTAGAGATTTGATTGTTTTCCTAATTTTTATTTCCATGGTAGGAAATGGAACGAGTTGAAGGAAATCGACGACACCCAGAGAGGGATTGGTGTGTTAAACTAGCATGAACTTGAAGAAAGTTTAGAAACGAAAACAAAACTAGGAATGGAGATTATGTTGAATTAGCATGAATTTGAACTAACTTAGAGAAAGACTAACAATACCCAGATGGAATTTTGCTTTGAATTAGCATGAACTGGAGCTAATTTGGAGAAACTAAGACCACCCAGATGAAAAATCAACACAACTCTTGCTAACGTGAAGGAAGAATGAATACCCAATGCTAAACAGGGTTTATCTAGCCCAACAACATGGTAATGGAAGTAATTGAGAAGGCCAAGTCAACACAGAACGAAGACTTTTTGGATTCGAATCGTTGATGAATGAGTCTCTGGTTTGACGAAGAAGGATAATTTGGTTGGGTTACATATCAATGGAGAGGTAAAAGGGAAATATTGAGAGGTAAAAGGGAAATATTAGAATTCAAAGTAAAAACATTATAACACTAAATCCAATAATCTGGATAATACAATGGGCTATTATGGTTATCGCTTATTTCAACACGGTTTGGTGTGATTTGGGTGTGATTATCATACAATTAAGATTCAATTTAGCTAGGGTTAACTTAGGAAATCGACTACCGATTTGGTGTGATATATGTGTGATAATCATGTGATATCACTATCATAATAGCGCACTCGATTTGATCATGGTTTCGATCGGTTAGGGTTAGACAATCACACATTTATCACAACGATTACTCATGGTTTCGACAGGCTTCGATTAGACAATCACATATTTATCACAACGATTACGGGCGAAATCCACTAAACGATTTGGTGTGATATGAGTGTGATAATCATGTGATATCACTCTTATAGCATCACTTGCGCACTCAATTTGATCATGGTTCGATCGGTTAGGGTTAGACAATCACACATTTATCACAACGATTATTCATGGTTTCGATAGGTTATGGTTATACTCGATTGATCATGGTTTCGATAGGTTATGGTTACACAATCACACAATTATTACAAGGGAAGAGAAGAGAGTGGAAACGAATGTGATCAATCCGGGAAAAAAATGGATAACTATAATTATTCAATATAAAATAAAAATTATAAAAATTACTTAATTATATTACTGCCCTTATTAATTTATTTATATTTAATATAAGTTAATTTATTAATTAAAAAGTTTTATGTTATTGGGTTGTTCTCGCGTTTTCGTAAATCACAGTGGTTCTCGTTTGAACCTCCATCGTTTTCTATATTCCACTATAAATCACCAAAAAAGTGGGTCCCAGGAGTCTTCGTTGGTTGAAATCCAATAAGTTTAGATCGATTCGATTCGATCTGATCCGATCATCCATTAGATGTTTTCTTTTTCATCCGATCCAATCCAATTAACGTTGGATATCTGATCTGATCCAAATCCAATGGATGGTTGGATCAGATTGGATTCGTCCAATTTTTTGATCTAATACTCAACCAATTAATCCACTATTTCAACCATTTATTCATATATGTTCTTTAGTTATAAAAAACAATATATATATATATATATATATATAAATATCAACTAAAAAAATCGTAAAATGTTAATAATTATATATAATTACTAATTGGATATCAGTTGGTTAATAATTGGATGAGGAATTGAATGGTCATTGGATTAGATCGGTTTGGTTTTACTGGATGTTGGACTGTCATTCGAGAATCAATTGATCCGATTTGGATGTTGAAATTTTGGATCTGATCCAATTCAATTACAATTGGATATCCGATTATATGATCGATCGGTTCTAATTGGATTGGATGACTTTCTGCATACCCCTAATGGGTCTCATGCAATTTTATTTTTATACATAAATATTACAAAATAATATTTTCAAATAGTTAAATTTGTACCTTTCAAAAGGTAAAGCTACTTCTTATGGGTCGACAATGAATAATAATGTCTCTCTGTGGTTATCTACTATAAAAACATATTGTTTGATAAGTATTTTGAATATATAGTCTGAATGATAAAAATTATTACTGTTATTTTCCAGTTTGATAAATTTATTAGTCTCTGACACCAGGGTTTCAAAAAGTTGCTTGTATTTTCATCATAATTAACCAAATTTAGATTTTCTTTATAATATAATTTTTAATATCTAATAATAGTTGATCATTTTCCAAATTCATCATCCATATTTACTAAATTAGTCAACTAACCTTTGGTTGGCACAAACACTAGTCCTGAACCAGCACTGAAATCGAAACTTGGGTTGAACCGCTCCAATAACAACGGTGGGACCCCTGACTCTTTGGCTAAGGATTGCAAATCTTCTTCTGGCCGAAGAGGGTATGTTGCAAATAACCCATAATTCTTTGACACGTGTTTGTTGCCACATGTACAGTTTACCGTCACGTTAATGTAAGCAAAGTCTGGTATCTGCGTGGGTTCAAACAAGTTGACTCTTTGTACCCAATACTCATTTGTAAGATTGGCAAAAACGTCTCTAGCAACTTTAGCATAAGTATCACCAACTTGTGTTTGGTATTTGAAAGTATGCCCTAAAAAGTCACCGTTCATGCATAGACACGAAAAGGGGATGTCAATTCGGGCCCCGGTTTCAATGCTATCGCCTGTTGAGATCTGGGGATTGTGGCGGAGGATTTCAGGGATTGATTGGGCGAAAATCTTGCTGATATAAGTGAGATTTGATCCTTGTGCGACATAATATGAGGCTAAGGCAAGATCGCAACCTTTGCTACACTTGGATTCGATTTTGACATTGAAAAAAAGAACCCAAAATCCTAATTCTAGTATATGTCTCTTTCTCTTTGAAATATTGTTCATGAGGAAGGAAGAGAAATGTAGAGAGAGAGATGAATGGAGAGGGTTGTATTAGAGAGAGAGAGAGAGATTAACTATAATGCAAATGGGAGAGAAATGAACAATTGTTTAAATGAGAAAGATGGAGAATATATATATATATATAAAGATATATATATATATATATAGAGAGAGAGAGAGAGAGAGAGTGTGTGTGAGGGATTAACTATAATGCAAATGGGAGAGATGGAGAATATATATATACATATATATAGAGAAATATATATATATATATATATAGAGAGAGAGAGAGAGAGAGAGAGAGAGGAGGAGAGGAGAGAGAGGGGGGAGATGAATGATGAAGTTGATTACATGTTTATGTTGTTTGATAGCATAAAGAATTGAGAAGGACTCATGATTGCAAGTATAACCTCATCATTTCTTGTCTTCTATTAATGTTTTTATATGACTCTTGGTTATTATTCTATGCTTTTCAAGAATCAAATCAAGAAAAATATTAATTAATTTTTTTTTTATTAACCTGAATATCCAACCTGTTATACGAGTTGACTAATCCCAGAACGACCATCTGTTTTGCAGATAGCCCGAAGTCACCACATTTGAACCTCCGTGGCCGCAACGGGATTTTTATTCCTCCTTGGAGGAATAATTAGAAGCTTTTTAGAGAGAGAGATTAATAGAGAAATGTATAGAGAAGTAGAGAGAGAGAGAGAGATTAGCTATAATGCAAATGGAAGATGAATATAGAAAGGGGGACGAAGTATAAAAAATTATAGGGTCGTGAAAAGTGTCATTTTATCAATTCATTGTGTGTAATCATATATATTTTGAAACTATAATGATGACACAAGTTTTTCTTGATAGAGTTGGTTTGCAAGACTTTTCTTTCACTCTAGACCCAAGTTTGAATCTCGTCAGTGTCATTTTTTGGTTTTTACCTTTTAATTTTCAGATTTATTATGTTTTCTGAAAGAAAATTGCAATAGACTTGAATATAGAACCACACATATGAAAATAATGAACTAATCAATAGACCAATGATAATTTAGTGAAAAATATACTTATATTTGTTTCTTATAATCAAATTTGGGTCTATCTTGTCAGGAGAAGAGAGAGAGAGAGAGATTATGTATACTGTGTGTATACATATATGTGGGGAGAGAGAGAGAGAAAAGATAGTAAGGAAGTTGATTACATGTTTGTTTTGTTTGATAGCATAAATAATTTAGAAGGAATCAAGAAAAAGGATAACCTCATCATTTCTTCTATTTATTATTTATTTATGGTTCTTCTTATTACCCTCTAATTAACTTTCAAGAGTCAACAATGTACAACCTTTTTTTCTATTAATCTGGTTATCCGATCTGTTATCCGATCTGTTATTTAAGTTGACTAATCCTAGGACAATCACTTATTTTGAGGGTAGCTTGGAGTCACCGTATTTACACATCCATGACCAAAAAGGGATTCTTGTTCTTCTTTGGATTTGGACCTAGAACCTTCAAACACTTTTGATCTTTGGAGTACAAGCTCAAATCAATCAGACACCATCCTTTAGTGTCTGATACAAACTTTTATTTAATTCATGTATATCCACTTATAAAATATTTAAATTAAATTATTACAGAACCCAAGACTTTGGTTTTAAAATATCAAAATTAAATGCATTTTTGGTATCTGATTTTTTTTCTTTTGTCTTATTCTAAATTACTGACAAAAATGTATTTTCAATACATAAAAATTTATCGGTTTCTATCTTGTTTTAAAGTTAATTTTCTGAGAAAAACAGTGTCGATAAAAAGAAAATCGACTTCATCTATGGATGATGATTTGTCCCGACTTCCGACTCACCCGATCTGAATGAGGACGGAGATTCTCCATTAAAACGGGTTCCGGTGACGGAGATCTTCGATAGACTCAAACTAACAGATATTTTCCATGGGATTTGATTGGGGTTTGACCGGGGGAAGGAATGTTAATCCCTAGAGCCGCCAGGGACCGAGGCCAGGGATTACAAAACTCGTCTCATTCCCACCCTCTTGCCATGCCTAATGGTTTGTCCATGAAAATTGAAAACTAGGAGTTAAAATTTAAAGTGAATTATCTATACTATATTATAAAGCATTTGACAAAAACTCTTAAAAATCAATTCTTATGCATAAAGTACTGTTTATTAATGCATGTTACTTAAACTCAAGATTACAAGTAGGTTGTACGTAAGTACAATTTATTAAAGCTCCATATCTGAATTCGTGTAACTAACTGCAGATATACATAATCAAATACATGATAAACATATCATTTTAAATATAAAAAATTTAAAATATAATTAGGATAATCATTGAGTTCTAACAGAATACTTAATTATTATTTTTATAAAAACGTTATATGATTAAACCAAAAATAAATTATTTCATTATTAAACTTAAATTAAATAATAATAATAATAAATAAATTAAAAGAAATTACATAAAAAAATAAGAACTTTTGAATATTTGATTTGATATTAACATTGATATTTTTTTTCCAAATTTTAATGATATCTTCAAATTTATATTTTATTCAAAAATAAAATCATTATTGCTTTCTTAAAAACAAATAAAATCGTATCATAACATCGACAGAGACAAAGAATAACATAGAACATTAAAATCAAGATGTATCTTGCTGCATTGCACGAATACCCTTCTAATATACCAAAACACATGTGCTTAATAAAACGAGTATGTATTAATTATTGAATAAAAAATCAAGTTATAAAACAAAATTAAAATAAAGACATAATCATCAAACTGTTTTGTTATGCAAGTTGAACTTTAAAGTTATATTTTAATTTCCTAATTTATCATTAATGTAATGTATTAATATCTTTAGAGTATCTTCAATGTCAGGTTCTTCTAAGCTAAAAGTGCAATGTCTTGTAAGAACTATCATTATGGAGAGGTTTTTATAAAAACCTAACATTAGTTCTTACCATGAATTTTTGTCGAAATGACATTTTACTTATTTTTTATTTTATTTTTTTGACTTTGTATTAACTTATTTAATCTATACTATATTATAAAGCATTCGACAAAAATTCTTAAAAACCATTTTTTATATATGAATGATTGTTTATTGATGTATATTATTTAAAATTCAAGATTACAAATAAATAATGCATAAGTACAACTTATTAAAACTCTATGCTTGAATTCATGTAACTAACTGCAGATAAACATAATCAAATACTAAATAAATATTTCATTTTAAATATAAAAATCTAAAATATAATTAAGATAATCAATGTGTTATAACAAAATACTTAAAACCACGTAAAACTATGTTATAACATCGACATATGACATAATAAAACAAAACGTTAAAATCGAGATATATCTCGTTACATTGCGCGAGTACCTTTCTAGTTATTACTAATGTATTTATTTATTACGTAGATATTTATTAAATTACATCCACACCTCTGTAGCTGAACATATAAGCAAAAAGACTCGGTAATGAAACAGGAGGGATAGATATTTAGGGAAAAAGTGGGGCACACAGACAGATATTTTTTATATTCATTGGTGTTGATAAAAGCAGACCACACTCAAAAATCTTTGATTCACCATTCCATTCTTCTTATTTTCAACATGATGGAATCCTCAATAACCATTCTTCCACTTCCTCATTTCTCTTTTCTGAAACATAAACCCCATGGCCATGGAACCACAGCTATTGGAGCTTTTCCATTGTTTAAACAATGGAAGCATACATCATCTCACTGTCACAGGACCACTCTTCTGAATTGTCAAAAGATGTATGTCCCAGGTGCCTTCTCTTTTCTCCATCTTTTTACACACATACATACATATATACATATATTAATGAGGGACATGGTTATGGTTGTTGAATTTTAATAGGATTTGGAGAAGCATCACCAGAAGCCAAAGCAGCAAAGAACCTCCACAATTTCTTTACATATGTTGCTGTAAGGATAGTCACTGCACAGCTTGAGGTGGGTGTTCTGTGTTTGACTTTTATGGTCAAACAAGTACACCAATTTTGTTATGGATTTATTTAATTTTAAGAGTTAAATAGGGTACTACATAGAATCTATTTCTAATACCATCCAACAATGTTCAAAAATCATGAATAATTTTGGATTGCAGATATTTGACTTGTTTGACAGAAAAATTCAAAATGAACCTCTTTAGTGTTGAAACGGATTGCATGAAAATGCAACGGATTTTGATCAGATTCCTACTTTATGTAACTTACTTTCAAAACCTTCATTTTGATACCTCAAAGGTTATATCTATAGAGTTTTAGACCAAAGTACGTTATGCAAAATAGCAATCGGACCAAAGTAAGTAAACAAGGTACCTAAATGCTTGAGATGTTGCATTTGAGTTACCAAAATGAAGGTTTGAAAGTATATTACACAAAATAGGAATCAGACAGAAGTACGTTGCATTTCCATGCAAAAATGCACTTTAATTTAACACATAGTTTGACAGAACAGAGCTACAACACAGAGGCACATAAGGAGTTGATGGAATTTCTGGAAACACACTCTTTGAACGACGGTGATAAGTTCTGTGCAGAATTAATGCGTGAATCATCGAGACATAGAAGCCTAGGTATTCTATATCTTCCCTACTTCTGAATTATAATCGATACCCTAATGCCAGAAAAGGAAGTCTAAGTTTGACTTACATATTACTCCTGCTCTTCCAAAATATTAGTTGATCGAGGTTATGCTACACTATGATCTAGGAATGTAAATATGTAATTAGTATAGTTGATCTCTGATTACTACAGTATCACATGTTATTCCATTTTAATCCTTGTAAATTTTGCAATTCTTTAGCATACTACATGGAGAGACAAAGATACATGAAGGGTCTTTAAGGAAAAACATTATTTGATTGCTCCTAGATTAACATTATGAAAGCTCTAAAAAGTTCCTGAAGTGACAAATATATTGGAACAGGGAGAGTGTTATTCAAACTCAAAACTGATATGAATTCCTATCTTTTAGTTTATAAACACCATCTACTCAACTCTCACTTATTCTTGGTACACTACTATATAGTTCAAGTTACCATATTTTATAAATAAATAATTAAAGTAACAAATCATATCAATAATATGTAGTAAAAGAGTTAACATGTTTGACTTGAAAAAGTCAAAACTTACTATTTAGAGTAAATGCTATTCTTATATTGCTGTACAAGAGTTCTAACTATTGGGATTGTTCTAATGATTGGATATATTGGATTCACATTATGCCATTCCCTTCACAGCCATGAGAATATTAGAGGTAAGTACAGTTTTTGTTCATTATTAAGTTAATTCTTCTTTAAATGCATTAAATTTTTGAATGTTTCATCTCATAATTCGGATATTTTATTTAGGTTCGATCTGCATACTGCAAGAGAGATTTTGAGTGGGACAATTTGGAACGATTAGCTAAAAAGGTAAAATTTTGTTGCCTGTTATACACACTAGTTCTTTATCATTTTATGCTTCACTAACTTCGGTGTTCTTACTGCCATGTTCTTTGCAGATGGCTGATGAATCTAACACAAGACTTATGAGGGATTATGTGTTGGAAACAAGCCATGTAGAAAGTGAAAAATGAATCTGATGGATAATACGTTAAACGTTATATAAGATCATGTCTATTTACATGTCATGTAATGCAAGCTATTAGTATCATTTTACACTTCATTCAAATGATAATAACATGTTGCAAAGTATTTACACAAGTTGATTACATAGTACATACTTGTATGATAAGACAAACATGTTCTTCACCATCTATGATTACTGCCTAATTCACAGAATCTTCATTTTTCTCCAATGGCTACAAATGGAAAAAGCACATATCGGTGAATATTTTATTTAAGCACGTGTGTGTGTGAGAAGAGAGACTTCACAGGCCGAAACACTTAAAATTATGGTTTAATGATGAGTAAGATATTACCTCGATAAAGTGATGAACATCAGGAGAAGCTTGGATATGACCTGTGCTGAAATATGCCTGAGCATAATCCTCAATATGTTCCAGACTGCAAATGCGTTTTCACAAGTAAATTATGTTGCTCCATCTTTAGAATTATGACGTTAGTTCAAGACAACTCCTCAAGTTCTTGGTTTAGTGAAAACAGTTAATATGGTAACTAGAATATTTTCACAATTAATAAGTCAGAAACTAATTAAAGGGTATATATATATATATATATATATATATACACGCGGGAAAAGATCCAGAGAGAACCCCAAATAAAAAAAATCGAAGAACTTATACAAACCGCTCGATTGAGAAGATCTAATGGTTGTGATCAGAAAGGTGGTTAAGACTATCTTTTTTTAAATAAAAAATAGCTCTCTTATTTTTATAATCGAAAATCTATGAAATATAATCAAAATTGGAGTGAAACAAATTGCACCAAAATAACGGTCATTGTCTTCTCTTTTATTTGACATCCATTTTGATATAGGTGAAGAATCGTGTGAGAAGGAGAGTTAAAGTGAGAAGCGTAAGAAGGATTACCTTTAATTTCAAACCCACCATTGAATCGCGATTGATACAAGGATTAATCCGGTGCATCTCATCCTAATGTGCATCCAAGGGTGGAGATCCCTTCTTACGCTTCTCACCTTAACTCTCTTTCTCACCGGAACCCAACCCTTTTGATATATTATATATATATATATATATATATATATATATATATATTACCATATTATATATGGTAATCATACTAGAGAAATGTAGCAGCTATGTCATTACCATAATTAATTAGCTCTATATATAAGAGATCAGTAGAGAATAGATAGCATGCTTGATTTGCTTCTAGTTACTGAATATCAAATTAAGCATCTTTCAGGAGAAACAACTGCCTCTCGAAAAAAGACCGATTATGTATTTTGATCATCATTGTTTGTTTTCATAATATATCTTTTGGTTCCTACCATCTCCATTTCTCTTCCACATCAAGAAATGGACCCACAACCACAATCACATTCCTGTTTTCCTACTGAATATCAAATTAAGCATCTTTCAGGAGAAACAACTGCCTTATGAAAAAATACCGATTATGTATTTTGATCATCATTGTTTGTTTTCATAATATATCTTTTGGTTCCTACCATCTCCATTTCTCTTCCACATCAAGAAATGGACCCACAACCACAATCACATTCCTGTTTTCCTCACACCATAGAATCAAAAAGTTGAAAGATCCAAAATGATAGAACCCGTATGGTGTAAGAAGAAATGAATATTTGATCATGGGTCTCATTTACTTGGTGCGAGTAGAAATGAAGATGGGACAAGGAAGCTGGAGAGTTGAGGAATATCAATTTAAATGGAATCTTCATATCCCTCCCTCACCAGTTGCACAATCCTTTGTAATTGGAGGTATAGTTGGTAGTTTTATCCTGATTTTTTTATAAAACCAGATGAGATTTAGTTATCTTTTTCTTAAAGAAGATATTTAGTTATCTTAGTTACCTGTAGATGTAATTTACCATAATTCCTCCACTTTGACTAAGGCCCTTTTCTGACCGATCTGCCATCCAATTTAGTCTTCCAATCATCTGTAAACGACAATCAGTAATGGTTCATCACATGAAAGAACAAGAAATCAACATATGTAAGATTGCTTGTTTGACATACGGCTCCATTTTGCAAGTGGAAATTGGCAACTGAATCTAGAGCTTTCCCTCTTTTCTTTTCATGTAAAAGATACCTGTTGTGTTAACAAAGTACAATAACATAACTTATCAGGTTAGAAAGTCTAAATTATGACATACTCGTGAAACTATATGAACTTAGTCAGCTTATGGAAGAAAGTGTAGGTTCTATCCTTTTTGTAAACTGTCAAGAATTGATTAAAGATACAACATTTAGTTCGTCCTGATGAACATGGCTCTGCAGGATCAGGTCACAAGTTCGACCCTTCCCTTCTCATGCCTTAGGCCAACTCTTCACAACAATCAGAAAAATAGAAGGTAAAGATTAAAAAATACTTACCTGGCACACAGTCTTAGTAGAATCGGTTTTAGTCCAGATATCAGTCTAACAGATTGAGCCCACTCATGGTTGGCCGAGGTCAACAAGTGCAACAATACTTCCATGCCATTTTTCCCCGCAGTGGAATCCCTGGAACAGATCTTATTTTATAATATAGTTTGAGAGGATCTGAAATGCTCATAAGCAGAACAAACATGAGCTAATACATTGCAAATAACAGCTTTTAAGAAACGTGCTATACATATATAGCATTTACCTCCACGATATTTTATGGTGCTATTTTTTGCACCATTAATCTCCATTCTCCATTTCATTGGCCATACAAACCTTTGCACATCAAGCAAATAAGGCACACAATCATATGTTCATTTCTCCTCACACCACATAAGATCAAAATGAAAATGTTGAACATTAAACAACCTAAACACGTTTTTCCCCCAGTGTCAATCAAACATCTAATTCTCACGTTCATTCCATTTTTACTAAATGTGCCTAAAATATGTTGCCAATAACTGTAATTAGAGGGGTTGAGGATGAGGACGAGAATAAGGATACAAGTTATGCTTCCATTTCTGGTATTGTGTGTGTGGGCACGTCAGGTAGAAGGTGATGATAGAAATAGTGTATGATGGCATGTAAGTTCATCTTACCCAAATGCATCCACCAGTGCTCTTTCTTCCTCAGGTTCAAGGATGTTCTCACAGAAAATGGGAACAGATCTCTCAGATGATGCCAACTTAGACAGGAGCCACTGCATGAAGCCTGGGATAGGGCTTAGGGTTGCAAAATTCTGTAGAGAGATATGTATAGAGTCAGAAATCAAGGTATGAACCACAGATGATGAAAAGTTCTAAAAAAGTACATTATCTAATTAACAACCAACATCAATTTTGCAATGAAGGCAAAAGATTGATACATAGTTTTATACCACTTACAGATATATTTGGCATGTCTTTCATCACCAGATGTATGACTCGTTTTATGAGGAACTTCCCTAAGTTGATTCCTGCTAAGCCAGGCTGCCAATATCAAAAGTTATCCATATTGGTCACATGGAAGACACCCATCATATATATTTTATTCCAATGATATCTTTATCATTGTCTACCTGCAAAGTTGAAACTGAAGAAACAAAACAACTACCATTAATGGAAATAAAAATAAGTGTTACCTGAGTGGATGAAATAGAGTAGAATAATGCAGTAGTTGCTTCACATTCAGGTGTTGGAGGATCATGCCACAACACTTCCTGTAACGCAGCACGTTCTGGTTATTACAGAAAATAGTTAAAATGATAGCTTCACGAAGTATAAAAAAATTCACCTGTATGGTACAAGCTATATTCTTCATAAGTGCAACTTCAATAAATATAAGTGGTTCACCTGAGGAGAAGATCGGCTACTAGACATGTCATTAACTCAAAGATTGCAAAAGCTTTCAGGTACAACACATTACTCTTAACAAAGGTGGTATCGGGTTCTAGAAAGTGGGTTTAATTTATCAAATTAAGTGGAACTACGAGAAATATGCACCATAGCATGGGTGGGCTCTGTTACTCTAACCAAATTACTCGTTGTTCTTCTTTGAATCTTGCATACAGAATATTTCAAGTCAAGTACATGAAGACTGACCAGGTATAGCTGGATGTATGTACCCAAAACAGCGGCGGCCTATTCCCAACCTCCTCTTTAGATCTATAAGATTACTGATAGGATGCACAGCCTGTGAGTGTTAATGTTCATAAAGTCATAAGCACCAAAATATCTGAGAACGTCAGATTAACTATAGTGGATATCCGAAATAGATGCAAACCTCATATGCTACAATCTTCTCTAACAAAGAAGCAGGATCATCCCAAGTAATTTGGTGAAGCTCTAGGTTGGCCGGACTTAGCCACGTTATAAGCTTTTCTTTCAAGTATGAGTCTAGAGCCCGTATAGATGCAATATTTTCATCCCTGGATGTTCAACATAACCAACTAAGAACCCAAGTTCCTTGCTTATCAATAATACATTTTGCATCATTCAAATAGGAAGACAAGCTAAGGGGAAAACACTTTCAGATGAGTTTGTGCTGACCTTTTTGTGTTTTCTTTTTTCCCCATTTACGATAAGAATCATAGAACTTCTCTCCCATTATCATATAAGATATTCTCACATGACTTATTAACAGAAAAACTCTTCAGAGAAGGCAAATAATAATATACATAGTTCATATCATACCAAGCATAAATTTAAACATGTAATACGATCACTGTTGTTAACTCTTCAACAAGACAAAAGAATTTACAGAATTTAATTTCAGAAATTATTTATAGTATGTAAAGGTATCAAGATCATTCAACCTATATGACACAATTTTTAGGAATTAAGAGGTCAAACAACAGTAGTTTTGGGCATAACCTTACGCGATAATACACAGAATATCAGCTCGAACAGTTGCCAAAAACTTCAAACCACCAGGATGTGTGTTGAGCCTTTCAAATAAAACTGCATACATTGGCTGAAGAGCATGTCTTAAATTTCTTTCAATTCTATAAAAAGCAGAAAGCTGTCCTTCCATTTCATGCCCATGCTCGTCAGTTCCATCACCTGATAGTTAATCATTTTACAGCCAACCCACTTGGAACCAAAATGCATTGTTGCAACAAAAGGACACTCACCATTAGGGATCTCAAGACCAATATACTGCTTCATCAACTCTCGAACTTGAGTCCTATTGAGATCATACTCTCGAGCAAGAACGAGTAGTAATTTGTGACGGTTTTCTTGAGAAAGGCTAAAATAACCCTATATCACCCGCATCCCTATCATCAGTACCATCATCAAACTTGAATTTGCTTACACAATAACATAAAAAGAAAATTAATCAAAAACCATGATGTATTTTGTTCACCTCTGAGAATTCACTTAGCGCAGTATCCAATATCTCTTTTTTGTTCATTGATATGACTGAATTCATTGATTCCCGTACTTCCCCCAAATCTCTGAAAGTATTTGAATAGGATTAAAGTTGCCTATAAAGAGAAAAAATGTTCCATTTTGTTGACAAAATTATATGCAATGATAATTGATAAACCATACAAAACCTCTGGGTCTTGCTGGAGACATTTTGAGTAGCTACTTTGTTCCCTTCCAAAGGAGCCTGTTCCAATTGCATAACTTTGTTCTACCCAGAAAAAGAAAAGATACATATCAACATCAAATACAAGGAGGAGAGATGCATATTGCAGTTTATTTCTACAATAACAACAAGCCTTTCATCCCAAACTAGTTGGGGTAGGCTAAAAATGAACCAGAAACAAATTATAAAATGCAGAAACCAAGTAGGAAATATAAACTTCTAGGGTTCCAGAACACTAGCATCCTTCTACACTCTAATGCCAACTCCTTATACTCCACTAATGCAAATCTCACTTCACTGGTTCCCTCCATGTCAAACTTGGATGAATGAGTGATTACATATATTTAGGATATAAATTATATGAATTTATGTAATCAAGATCATAGTGAGAACCCAAAAGCAAAATTACGATGCAAAGTATAGCAGTTCCAATTACTTTAGTACCTATTCGCTCATGGTTACAGATCATCAACTCTAATTGTTTTTGATCCATCATACTCATCATTAATTCATAGTCCCAACCCTTGCGGGAAAAATTCATGTACCAGGTAGCATTGTAGTAGTGGCAGATATGACCAATAAAGTAAAATTGAAAGATTTCCCCAATTCAATTTGCATTTAGAAAAGTATTCATATAAATTATCGATCATCCAATCCATATTGAAAAGCTTAGGTATTTTTCAAATCTTAGAAATTCAAACCAACATATACTAACATCATACTTAATAATTCTAACTTCCTTCCAGAATTAAGTCCAAATCAAATCATCGAAGAAAAATTGAGTCAAAGAGACGATAATTACTTACAGAAACAGGAGAGAGAGGCCTCATTTTAGAACGCAACAAAATCGCAAGACCTTTCTTGTTCATAATCTCTGAAGATTTCACCAACGAAATTTCTCGATGAAACGCAATGTCAATATCATCATGAATTTCGCTTCCTTTCGCTCTTCGAATCCCGAACGACCCTAATAATCAGTCCAGATGTAAGGCCCAATCCATCAACACTGAAATTTTACTGTAATTGGGTAAACATAAATTAATGTAATTTTTATAAAATATTTTTTTTTCCCGATTAACCTAGATATCCTACTTGCTATGCAAGTCGACTAATCTCAGAACGACCACCTGCTTTGCAGGTAGTCTGGAGTTACTGCATTTGAACATCCGTGGCTATAAGGAGATTTTTAACTACATTTTTTGTTCACATATAAAAATACATATATTTGTGTTCACGTAATGGAAAAAAAGTATACGTTGAAGTTTTTTCTTTTGTTCACATGGTGAAAAAAAGTACATGTAGAACTTTTTTTTTGGTTCACACAGTGAAATGAAAAATACATGTTAAACTTTTTACATGGTGAAATAAATACTTGTGAAGTTATCATATTATGAAACAAATATATGTGATCAAGAGTTCAATGATAAGCGTAATTCATAGGGTGTGAGTGAGATTAAAAGTGATCAAAATTTTAGATCTCTTTTTACGCTTCTCACCTTTATATGACCATTTGTTTTGTTTCATATGTTTTCGGTTCATAATGTGAAACTTATACCTTTTATTTTACAAAAATGTCAAAAAAAGATAAAATTATAAACCGAGTACATGTAAAACAAACACATTGTAAAACAAATGTATGTTATTTTTTACATTAAATTCTAAACATAGATAAAAAAAATCATATGAAATAACATTACTATCTGTGTTTTCAAAAGAATTTTTAAAAGTAGATTCCTATTAAACTAAAATTTAAATAGAAGAGTAAATTATGTTTTTAGTCTATTTTCGTCTTTATATTTTTTGAAATTTCAATTTTCATCCATATGGTTTATAATAATTACGTTTTCTGTCCTTATGATTTAAAATATATGGTTTTTTTCATCTTTATGGTTTATAATTCATTTCTATTTTAGTTGTTCATACTTAAAAAGTAGTGTTTTAGCCTTATGGTCGAAAATAGAAATGAATTGCATATCATAAGGACGAAAATCAAAATTTCAAAACTACAAGGACTAAATCAGCAAACGTTTACAAATCATAGGGACGAAAAATGTACTTTAAATAGAAATATGTTTTGCATGTAACTTGCCATTTTCTGAATCGACATGGATGGAACAAAACATATAAAAGTCAAAAACTACTTTGTTGACCAGCTTTTTCTTCTATGCGTTCACAAGATATACACTTTATTTTCAATAATTCATTTTCTGAATAAAAATATTTATATATCAACGTGTTAAAATTACTTATAATAATTACATTTATTTTTTAATAATCTATATTTATACTATATTATTATAAAATATTTGATAAAAACTTTTAAAAATCATTTTTATGCATGTATATCGTTGCATATTACTTAAAATTCAAGATTACAAGTAAATTATGCATAAGTATAACTTATTAAAGCTTCATGTTTTAATTCGTATAACTAACTGCAGATAAATATAATCAAATACAGGATAAACATTTCATTTTAAATATAAAAAATCTAAAACATAATTAGAATAATCATTGAGTTCTAACATAATACTTAATTTTTATCTTTATAAAATGT
>NC_037537.1:462012-483791 GCF_001531365.2 Cynara cardunculus var. scolymus | reverse complement strand
TAAACTTAAATTAAATTATAATAAAATAAATAAATTAAAGAAGTTACATAAAAAATGAAAACTTTTAAATAGTTGATTTAATATTGACATTGGTATTTTTTTTTCAAATTTTTATGATATCTTCAAATTTATATTTTATTCAAAATTAAAATCATTATTGTTTTCTTAAAAACACATAAAATCGTATTATAACATCGACAGAGACAAATAATAAAATAGAACATTAAAATCGAGATGTGTCTTGCTGCATTACGCGAGTACTCTTCTAGTTATATTATAAAGCATTTGATAAAAACTCTTAAAACTTTTTTTTATGCAGTATGTACTGTTTATTGATGCATATTACTTAAAATTCAAAATTACAAGTAAGTTGTGCGTATGTTCAACTTATTAAAGCTTCATGTTTGAATTTGTGTAACTAACTGTAGATAAACATAATCAAATAGAGAATAAACATCTCATTTTAAATATATAAAATCTAAAATATAATTAGGATAATCATTGAGTTCTAACAAAATACTTAATTATTATCTTTATAAAAAATTATATTATTAAAGCAGAAATAAAAAAATGAATTATAGAAATACACAAAAAAAGAAGAAATTTTAAATAGTTAGTTTGATACTAATATAAATATTTTTTTAAATTTTTTATAATATATCTTCATATTTATATTTTATTCAAAAATAAAAATATTATTATTTTTTCAGAACCATATAAAACTGTATTATAACATCGACTGAGACAGAAAAATGAAACATTGAAATCTAGATGTATCTTGCTGCATTGTGCGAGTACCCTTCTAGTTATATTATAAAACATTTGATAAAAACTCTAAAAAACTATTTTTTATGCATTAAGTACTGTTTATTGATACATATTACTTATAGTTCAAAATTACAAGTAAATTGTGCGTATGTTCAACCTATTAAATATTCATGTTTGAATTTGTGTAACTAACTGCAGATAAATACGATCAAATACTTGATAGGTATCTCATTTTAAATATAAAAAATATAAAATATATTTAGAATAATCATTGAATTTTAACAAAACACTAATTATGATCTTTATAAAAAATTATATTACTAAACCAGTGACTTCATTATTAAATCTAAATTAAATTATTAATAAAAAATTAAATTAAATAAATTAAAAAAAAACTTTTAAATATTTAATTTGATACTAAAATCGATACATATTTTTTCAAAATTTTATGATACCTTCAACTTCATATTTTATTCAAAAAATAAAAACATTATCGTTTTTCAGTACCGCATAAAATCATATTATAACATCGACGGAGATAAAATAAAACTAAATATTAAAATCGATATGGATTTTGCTGCATTACTCGAGTATCCTTCTGGTTAATAAAAACATACTATCTTTCATATTAAAATTAATAATATTGCAAAGATACATCGCTATTGACATGAATTTAATGGTGGTTAAAGATGATCATTTGAACAGCGTACTGTATTAGAAAAATGCTGGTCGATGACACCGTCAGTCTACACCATAACACAGATACTACTGTGGTGTCCAATTGAAAGTTCTGACCAATATTCAAGCTTATAGTGAGACATATTTTATACAACCAATTTACTTGGTTAAAGTTGCATTTATTAGTATCAAAAAGTGTCCACAAATTGAATGAGAAGTGGGTCCATGTAAATAATCGAGACCTTGCTAAGTGATTGCTTAGGGACCTAGCAATCAGATTGTGAATAAGACAAAAAGAGTTTTAGAAAGAAAAAAATAGAGAACCAATCTCTACCAATCATTCTCATTCAACAATACATGATTGAAGCAGTTTTTACTAAATAAAATTGACATGTGGCATTTGTTTATTAGTTATTTTAATTTTTAAATAATTAAAAAGTGACTTTAACAAAAAAAATTAAAAATTAAAAAATACAACAAAATTCATGGTTTTTAATTCTCAATTGATATAGCACGCTATTGACATATTTTTGTACTTATTTTTGTGACTTGTCTTATTTAATTTTAATTATATGATAAGTTTTTTATAGTTATAATTACGTTTTAAAATATGCAATAATCCATCTAAATTATTTTATATATTTAAAACTAAAATAATAATAATTATATATGATAAAAAATAAAACATATAATTTTTATAAAATTATAATTTAGATTTGTGTAGGTGGATAAGAGAGAAAATAATATCCATTCTACCCTTAATCATGGAAAATTCATTACTTCTTTTATTAGTAAAAAGTAAAAACTAGAAGGGTACTCGTGTAATGCAACATGATGCATCTTGATTTTCTTTTGTTTTATTCTCTGTCAAAATTGATGTTATGCATAATGTTTTTATTTTTCGATAAAATATAAATTTGAAGATCTCATTAAATTTGAGAAAAATATATCGATATTAATATTAATTTAACTTTTTAAAAGTTTTCGTTATTTTATAACTTGTTTAGTTTAATTTTTTATTATAATTTAATTTATATTTAATAAAAAGTAATTTATTTAAATTTAATAATATAATTTATTATAAAGACAATATTAACTAATTAAGAAAAGAGAAAATTGCATCAAAATGGAACCAATTTTCACCTAATTCCTATTTTGGGGAACCAATTTCAAAATCGTCATTTTGGGGAACCAACTTGCACATGATTCCTATTTTGGGGAACCAATTTGCAAAATAATTATAGAAAAATAACTAAAATTCGTTTTTTTTCCAAAAATTAATGCAATAACATCTATTTTTCATTTCAAATCTTTTTTTTAATTCAAATATCAAATTGAACATTTTTTAAAAAAATACAAAAAACCACAATAAAAATTGTTTTTTTACTAATGCAAAAAAAATCAATTTAATAGAAAAAAATTAATTGATGCAATTGGTTAGATATAAAAATCTTGAATGTGATATTTAATATTTATTTTTTATTGCATCAATTAATTTTTTTCTCTTAAATTGATTTTTTTTGCATTAGTAAAAATAATTTTTATTGTGATAATTTGGATTTTTTTTAAAAATGTTCAATTTGATATTTGAATTAAAAAAACGAGATTTAAAATGAAAAATAGATTTTATTGCATTAATTTTTGAAAAAAATCAAATTTTAGTTAACTTTCTATAATTATTTTGTAAGTTGGTTCTCAAAGTAGGAATCAAGTACAAATTAATTACTCAAAATGATGATTTTAAAAATTGAGTCCCTAAAATAGGAATCAGGTAAAACTTGATTCCATTTTGGTGTAATTTTTCTTTGAGAAAATAATATGTAATAAATAATTTAATGGATATTAATTGGTTTTGATTTTTGTTCGCCGACACTTTTCCGTGTGTAGTCCTTCGTATTCAACTGCCTGCAAACTCTCTCTCTCTTCATTGCTCTGCTAACGAAGTTTCGAATCACTCTCTTTCTCTCTCCAGAAATGTCATTCAGACGCCAATGGCCATAAACGACGTTGAAACCTGCTTCTGTCTCTACGTTTCAAACGCCTCTCGTATTGCATGGCTTGATCACTGCCTGCAAAACAATTCCAACAATGGCCAAAATCACCTTCCATCACTTTCTGCTATTGGAACTGCTTTTGGCGATCTTCCTTTTTTCCACTTGTGTTCAAGCCATCACTGATCCAACTGATGGTATGTAACAATTACCGCTTGTTTTTCTTTGGTTAACATTTTGTGGATGTTTTTTTTGGTTTTGATCTTCATCAATTTGGTACTTTTGAGGTGTTTTTATTGGAAATTCAGTTATGTTAGATTGACAGTTTGTTGTTTAGGAGGAGCTTTGAAGCTTTTACTGCGTTGTGATTGGTGGAAATTCGAACTTGAGGATTTTTTTTCTTTCAAATATATGTTTTAAAGAGTTTTGTGATTCATATGGGAGCATGACATGTGTGAATGTATAGGTATTGATGATTGATTCAATGGTTTTGATGAAGATAATGGTTTATTGTGGGGTTAGTATTTGTATAATTTCTCTGTTTCATCAAACCTTATATCCTAGTTCAAATTAACACCAAATCTTTCTATTTCTGCTGCTTCATATGAAACTTATAGACATTGCATTTTTTCAAAAGTTGTTCATATTAATTTACGTTTTTGCTGGTTATGGGTACAGAGAAACTGATGGTGTATTTGTTATTCAATCCGTTCTGAAATAAACATACACTCATAATTTTTGATTTCCGATCCTGTACTATTCAAAACCGCACTTAGCATGGATTTTGTTGACAGTGTGACCACAATATTTTTCTGTCTGTACCACTTTCCCAAAAGTCTAGTATAATCAATTTTCTTTCTTTATGTCTATTAGCGCTAAATGCATGTGAACCTTGAAGTTGGAAAGCAACCCGTTTGGCATCCAAAAGTGTTACTGTTTTTCTTGGAACACTAAACGTATACAGAAAGTATACAAAGTGTGATGTGACCATTTTCAAATCAATTATGATGTTGATGACTAATTCTTTTGACCTAAAAGACAAAGTGGATCTCTTCCTGAAATCAAGGCGTAGTTAGTGGGCAATCAAAATGTTTTTCCGTGATAGATTTTGTAAACTAGGGTTAGATTAGTTATTTATGTTGCAGTTGGTAGTCAATTCTGGTCAGCAATGCAACTTTTGCTTTTTCGGCCTGCAATTGAGAAAACATATTGTTGTGACATTTGTTAGAGTCCTAAATCGGCTACACTTACACTATTTCTCCTCCATATATGTTGGAACTTCCCATCTCTCTCTTTTAAGGGATCTTTTGGAGTGTAATAGGATGGGATTCACATATTCTCACAATGTGTGTTCCACAAACATTTCGTTTGTCATTAGGTAGAAAATGAGTATAAATAGTGCATGCTGGTTTATTGGGGCTAAAGAAGTTGTCTGGTTGCAGTTCAAGCACTTCAGGTTTTGTACACATCTTTGAACAATGCTGCCCAGTTAACTAACTGGAAAAATAATGTTGGTGACCCCTGTGGAGAGTCATGGAGAGGGATTACCTGCCAGGGTACTGCTGTTGTTTCCATGTAAGTTAAGTTAAATTTCATTTAACGACATAACCCATGCATATTGGTAAATAGAAAAAGGTTTAGGAATTAGGATGCATCCAATCCCTTTATGCTTGTAGTGCCCTTCTTTATGGAAATTCTGTATGCAACTGTCATGATCATCTTCCACACAAGGGGCGAGCCTTGGAGCAACCGAGAGGCAGGTGAGATTCCATTGCTTCTAGGCCCACCCGGTGGATCGAATTAATGAACCCGCTGAATGATAAGGTTACTCCTATGAACCCTTTGGGGTAGCTCAACTGGTAAGCCCTTAGTTTTGTTACCCAAGAGGTCACCCGTTCAAGTCGCTTTCCCATGGGATTAGTTGAGGTTTCTGCAAGCTGGCCCAAACACTCACCATTGTAAAAAAGGTTACTCCTATGTGCTGGCAGGCCATGAGTTTCAATCACGGAAGTCAATTTGAAAATATGCAAGTTGAAAAAGGTGTATATGGACTTCCCTCCCAAATCCTTGTGAAGGCTAGGAGGCTTTGTGAACTCATGTCTCCCTTTCAATCATCTTCACAGAGAAGAACCTTGCTATTGTTTTTTGTTTTAATCATCATTCAACTGATAAGATTCATCATTGTTGCTTTGACAGTCAACTTCCTGGGCTAGGACTTGATGGCACATTGGGATACTTGTTAGCAGGCTTTGTCTCACTAAAAACATTGTGAGAATATCATCTTTATGTTCAACATAATGATTGATGAGTATTGTCTTTTTGTTTTCATATTTGGCAAGTTGAGGTATCTTATATGTTCCTGATTCAAGTTTATTTTGGGTACTTTGTTCTAGGGATTTTAGTGGAAACAACATTCATGACACAATTCCGTACCAGTTACCGCCAAATCTTACTAGCGTGTAACGATCTTTACATTTTCATTGATTACCATATTCTGTTAAAGATCTTAGAAGTCATTTGATGCCAATAGACATTTCTGTTGCATGCAGGAATTTTGCTAACAACAATCTAAGTGGAGGTCTTCCTTATTCCATTGCTATGATGTTTAATCTGAACTATGTGTGAGAGCCATACCTCAGATTCACCCCCCCCCCAATATTTAATGTTATTTTCTAGATTGCTTGATCATATAAATCTTTGTTTCAGGAATCTTAGCCGCAATGCGCTCGCTCAGAATATTGTTGATGTTTTTACTAATCTTACTAGCCTTGCAACTTTGTAAGTTCAAACTGCAATACTTATGGGCCACATTCGCTATATGCATTTGTAGTTTGTTTCCTATGTGAAGCAATATTTTTATATCTCGTGCACTATCCTATCAAGCTGTCTTACTGGGATATCTAAGTCTACTTGTTTACACCCTTTACTTTATTCTTAATTCTCCATTTTAAGAGCCCCATATCAATTGTCCTCGTATCAATAAAATGGGATCCACTATTACATCTTAATTTCTCCACTCCCAAGGTTCTAAATGGCGTGTCTCTACAATTACATTATCTAAAAAAGCAAATCATTATCACTCTCCAAAAGTTCCCTTCAGGAGAGAAGGTAGGTTCCAACTTATATTGAGGAGATATGGTCCAAGTCTAGCCAACGTATGACTTTAACAATAGACTGCCCTAGAGTGTCGAGAGGGGCTAGACGAGTACAAGTTGCCCCAAAGTGTCGAATCCCTAAAATGGTAGACCTTGAGCATGATACCATGTGAGAATATATGAACCCATTAGATTACTATCTAAAAGAGCCTTTGAAGAGAGAAGTGAGGTTCTAACATATATGCAGAAGAAATGGTCAAGTCTAGCTTATGTGGGACTCTTAACAATCAAACAGAGTGCAGAAATTCATCCCTATTCTAACCTGATTGACCTACATGCTGATGCAGGGATCTCTCACATAACAACTTCACTGGCGATCTTCCGAATTCAATCAGTTCATTGTCAAACATTACTACACTGTGAGCCTATACTTAATGCCACTCATTGCTTAATTGTTGGTTTACTTTCTCAGAAATTATTGTGATTCTTTTGTTTTTGTCAGTCATGTGCAGAACAATCAATTAACTGGCTCTTTAAGTGCCCTGTCTGGTTTGTCTTTGACTGATCTGTAAGTTTTTTAAATTCTTATTGTGACAAATGCACCCCACATGGACGGTGGATAGTAAAGTATTCTTGTGAGCTCCTTATAAATTCAAAGTTGTGGACTACCAATAATTTCCACCATGGTTTTAAGTTGATTCAGAGATTATTGGGGCAGCCTGCTGCTGGCTTGCGGCGTTACTCTTATGTTGGGTTGACTTGTGTTCTTAATTTGTTCCAGTTGTCTTATACGTTGTCTTTCTTACAGAAATATAGCAAACAACAATTTCACTGGATGGATACCAAGGGAGCTTCTCTCTCTCCCTACTTTTATGTAAGCTATCATGCTGCATATGAATAGTATGGCCATGTATTATAAGATTTGTCTTTTCCTTTTCATCTAGTGTAATACTTAAATGAAACAGATACGATGGAAATTCATTTGAGAATGGTCCTGCTCCTCCTCCACCTCCATACACTTCACCTCCTCCGGCTAGATCCAATAACAATAGAAGCCGTTCTCCTCCATCACGTATACCTACTGACTATGATGGGCAGTCATCAAATACAAGTAATCGGAAAAAGTTGAGCGTTGGAGCTATTATAGGCATAAGTGTAGGTTCTGCGTTCTTGGTCCTTCTTGGGCTTCTTGTGCTTGTGTTCTGCTTTCGGAAAGGAAAAAAGAAGAAAAATGCTCGAAAAACTTCCATAGGCAGTCGTCCTATCAGTGGTGAGAAATTATCCTGTTTTCTTGTTTGTTTCTTCTTCAAGCCCTCACCTTTGCTATCCCTTTTTTTTCTATGGAGAAACTTTCTATCTTTGTCACACACTTCTCACCCGCCAGGTGTCTTCACGGGAACAAAAGCGCTATTCTTAGAGGAGAGGTCAGGTGTACATCTCACCCCCTATCCCACCTCCGGGTGGGATATACTGGTCTCTTTTAATGATTATCCACAAAACCTTTTCATCCCATAATTAGAGTCCACATTTGACTTTGGAAAACCCACTATTTCAATGCACAAAATCACCACCGAGCACTTTTGTGTTTAAATCGATTTGTTTCATCACCTATAACTGTTCTTGCTTCTGTTTGTTGAATTCTATCATCAGATGACAATCTCCATGTCAAATACCATATGGGCGCACTAGGTTATTTCTCTCCAGAGAAGAAAAAATAGAGCTAACCATCCACTAATGCATTCTTTGTTTCATTTCAGTTAATACAGAAATTCAAGAGCAGAGGGTAAAACCAACAGCTAGCATGCTCGACTTGAGGTCCTCACCAGCTGAAGACTCGATGTTTGAGCTACAAAAAGATGGGTCTACAAAGAGAGTTAGGTCTCCTATAACGGCTACCTCATACACTGTTGCAGCTCTACAAACAGCAACAAACAGTTTTAGTCAAGAAAACATAATTGGTGAAGGCTCTTTGGGTCGTGTTTATAAAGCAGAGTTCCCCAACGGGAAGGTACATGTACTGTTAACATATTCTGGTTCCAAAGCTTCACAACCAGTCTGGATATCTCCCAAAGTTATTTTTATTTGAATAAATGTTGTTTTTGGTGATCTTGACGCCTAAAATCTTATTGTCTCACAGATGATGGCCATCAAGAAGATAGATAATGCAGCATTGTCACTACCAGACCAAGATAAATTTGTAGAAGCTGTTTCAAATATGTCACGTTTGAGACACCCAAACATAGTTCTGCTAGCAGGATATTGTGCAGAGCATGGGCAACGCCTTCTGGTTTATGAATACGTTGCAAATGGGAGCTTGCAAGATTTGCTGCACTTAGCCGATGATAGGAGCAAATCCCTGACATGGAATGCACGTGTTAGAGTAGCACTTGGCACAGCTCGAGCTCTAGAGTATGTCTTGAAATATGTTAAAGAGTCCCACATCAGCTAGACTTTGAGTCTTGGACCGTTTCTCCTCAATATCTCTCTTCAGGGGTCTTTTGGAGAATGATCTAATGGGTTCCACATACTCTCACATGGTATCAGAGGCAAGGTCTACCGCTCTATGGGACTTGACACTCTACCCTTTCTAGCCTCCGATGGAGGGACGTGTTGGAGTCCCACGATGGCTAGAGTTGGACCATTTCTCAATATTTGTTGGAACCCCCCTTGTCTCCTCAAGGGCAGGCTCTTAATGAGAGTATTCTGATGGATTCCACATATTCTCACAAAAAAAAGTTTCAGATATCTCTGTCTCCTTTTTCTATTTCTCTGCTTCATCTTAAATAGTGGCCATGCCTAACAGGTACTTGCATGAAGTTTGCCTACCTTCTGTCGTACATAGAAACTTCAAGTCAGCAAACATTTTACTTGATGAAGATCTCAACCCTCATTTATCAGACTGTGGTTTAGCCGCCCTTACGCCCAACACAGAGCGAGAGGTAAATTTGGTGGTGACACTTCTATGTCTATTTCTATTCATAATTCTCCCTCAAATCTTTTTTTCTCATATGGGTATCATGATCAGCCTTCATCAACTAGTTTAGATCTAACTTACTGAGTTTTTGTACCATCATACTTGTTTTTCCTTTAGAAAAACCTGCAAAAATAACTACATTTTGCAAGAATGAGAGATTTCAGGCCAAAAGCACCAAGCACGATTGTTCATGATGACATTGTCCCTTAGAAAAAGAAAGAGGATGGTGGTTGACGGTGACATTGATAGTTGTCACATTTACTCGAATGACTACTTTAATCCTACATTGATTTCTAATTGTTTAGGGAGAGGGTGGCCACTTCTTAAGATATTACTAAAACTATTATAGAGGCGTCAACCAAGTTGTCTTTTTCTTTGAAGTATATAATATTTTATATAAGGAAGAACTTACACACTTTGGTGAAGCTTGAACTCCTTACCTCCAGGGATGTTGAGTTCTACTAGTAACTCATATACCGCTAAGCCAATGACCATTTGGTAATCAAATTGTCTTTGATGGGTGATCATCACTGGCAGAACCAGCCTTGGGCCAGGGTGATCCCATGCACACCCTGGGCTTTGTAAAAAAACTTATGTATCTGACCTGCAATGCAATCTCATGTGGCTGATATTTAAGTGACTTAATGGATTCCCTCTCTCTCTCCCTCATCAAATAATTATATGCTTAATATCTTTTTTTAATCTGAAATCTTCTCCTTCATTTTAGAATTAGTAAATATAAATTTTCTGTGGTAGCTTGTAAAAATTTATAACTCATCTACACCCATGTGTGAAATTAAATTTTATAGAGTAGTTACATATATTTATTTTTGGATGATCACTTCAACAATACAATATCTTTCTATATTTGTTTTTTATTTTTTGAATTTACATAATTGTATTTAAGAGGACCGCCCTGGTCAGAAATCATGGCTTCCCTCTTGGTGGTCATATCGTGGATTTGCTACCTACAACTAATCTTCGATGTGGCATCATTAGTTTCTTAAGTTGCATGTTCAATTTTCTACAGGTATCAACACAGATGGTTGGTTCATTTGGTTATAGTGCTCCAGAATTTGCCTTGTCCGGTGTATATACTGTAAAAAGTGATGTTTATAGCTTCGGAGTGGTGATGTTGGAGCTCTTGACAGGTCGAAAGCCACTTGACAGGTAAACCCTCCTCCAAAGAAGGATGATTTAAAACAAAAAAGTAGTTTTCCTGGTTGATTTATCATCAAAGAACTATGTTGTATAGTTGTAACTAGGATCGTAAACCAAATGAGCCCAATATATCCACCCGAGGTGGGGTCAGGCTAGAGATGCACAAGACCTGAGACTTTTTGGGCCTAGATGTGGGCGTGGTCCTTCCAAGCCTTTTTTCAGTAAGCAAAAAACGAGTGTTGGCTTCGGGTGTGAAAATAGACCCGATCATACTTTTTCAGGCCAGGCCGTATTGGCTTATTAGGCCAGAGTTTTATGGACTTTTGAAAAAGAAGTTGGCCCAAGCGGGCTTTTAGGCCCGGCTTGGAGCTTTTTTTGCTTCTTCGGTCTCAGGGTGGGATGTACGCAGATGTGTTCAAATTTCGATTAATTGTAACAAATTTTGACTTCTCTTGCTTTTCTTTTAATTGTGTAGTTCAAGAGTGAGATCAGAGCAATCACTAGTGAGATGGGCTATCCCTCAACTCCATGATATAGATTTATTGGCCAAAATGGTTGATCCTGCATTAAATGGCATGTATCCTGCCAAGTCTTTGTCTCGGTTTGCTGACGTCATCGCCCTTTGTGTTCAGGTGAAGTTCTTGAAATCATTCAACTCATATTATGTGCTTACACATAAATGCAACAAGTTTCTTTATGGATTCTTCGCAAATAAATGTAACATTTCCTTTGTGAGTAAGGTTTCAATCTAAATTTACGCTTATTACCCATCATTAGTTATTTCAAAATGCTTTTAACATTGATGTTGATGCAAGAATTCCTCTATTTTGTGAGATATTTAAGATGTTTGAATAATCGTAAATAAATATCATTAAACTCGGTGCAAAATCAAACTCTACATTCATTCTGGGAAGGAGGGAATATATATTTGCATATCTATGTGTCTACTTATAAATCTTATCAAAAGGGGAAATTTATCTGATTTACCTAATATACGGGGTAAATCAGACAAACTCGCCCCTTCTGATAGGCCGGCATGGCCATGTTTGTGAAGATTAAAAAAGAATACACTTTGTAATTTAAAGATGCCATAAAATCAACTTTTTGTATCTACATATTTTTTTAAATTTCATTAAAACCAGTTGTTATAAATTATATATATATATATATATATATATATATATATATATATATTCTATTTTATACTCTTTGGCAACCTATCTATAACATGTCAAAAAAAAATTCACACTTTTTCTCCATGAAAACCGTCGCTCTGCTCTTTAGAGTAGAGGTCAGCTCTTCGTACATCCTACCCTTATACCCCTCTTCCAAGTGGATATACTTGGTTAATTTAGTGTGGTTTTGTACCGTATCAGAACTATGGTTAACTTGTAGAAACAGATTAATCAACTATGATGATTAAAAAACCAGATCACTCTCATGTAACGGGAAAACATGAGCTTTTGTTTTTGTGTATAGCCTGAACCAGAGTTCCGGCCTCCCATGTCCGAAGTTGTGCAAGCGCTAGTTCGTCTAATGCAGAGGGCAAGCATTGCCAATAGACGAACCAGTGAGGACTCGGGGTTCATATACAGAACCCCGGATCACGAAGCTTATGAGACGACATGTTAACATCATCCAAGTTATCAAGCCGAGCATCCTCACAGTTTTTCCGTGTATATGCAAGGTCAAAGTCAGACCTTCACAAAGAGATCAGTCAAAGGTAATACGCGTTACCAAAACCGCACTATACATACATACATACATACATACATACATATCAGTCAGTAACGAAATTTATGCTATACAAGCCACGTGAGGTTAAGCCATTATCGTTAAGTTCAAATTGGCTACAAAATCCGTGGTCTACCAATACAAAATCAAGTTACCAATTTAAACTTAACGATAATTGTTTACTCTCACCCGGATTGTAGAGCAGAAAATTCCTTTTCCTAAATGTATTATTTATGTATGTATGTATGTATGTATGTATGTATGTATGTATTTGTATATATAATTTAAATACATCAAAAGATGGTTTCTTGAAGTTGAAGTAAAAGTAAATATTTATACAGATTACATATGGTTTGAAAACAATTGTGAGTTACAATTTTAGTTGATTTCTAAATGTATATTCAAAATATTTATGGTACAACAAAAGCTTGTTATGCAAAGTGATTTCGATTTGATTTATGCACAAGTCGTGTCTTCATGGAAACAGTCGGCTACTTCATCATCTGGGACAAATGACAGATCTGCATACATTCCAAACCAAACCCTACTTTCAAGTGAGATATATTGGGTTGAGTTAGTTTTGATTTGATTTGCATTGGTGTTTAACTGATGTAGTGGTTGTATGTTGTGAAGTTTTGTTTGTACCGTGAAGTATAAGTATTGCATGCATAGGTGCAAGTAGGGTGTTAACGAGTCGAGTTGAATCGAGTAGCAAGAAAAAAATAACATCATGCTTGAGCTTGACTCAGAACTCAAATTGTGTTCACAATTTTGAGTTGCACATTGTATTGACCTAAACTTCAAACTCTAGCTAGTGTATTGGGTCAAACTTGAGATTGATTGACTCATTTATTGGCTTGCCTTAGGGTTGTGGCATATTGATTGAAGTCTAGCGATGTGATGGAATATCTCATCTGTCCTGGTTCAATTCCAGGTGTCTAAAACAATTGTGGTCATTGAGTTTATTAAAACTGATGTCTTGCAGTCAAAGTTTGCCGGATTAGTTTGGGCATAGCCTGAGACACTTAAAAAAGATGTGTGACCAATAGATTTTAGCGACAGATTGCACATGTCGCTAATTTCCAAGGTATTTCCGATGGACTTTTGTCCAATTTGTAGTCCAAAGACCAGTGATAAAACAGAGCAGGTTTTACATGGAGAAGATTTGTAATTAGTGACAACCATCTTTCCATCAATAATTTGTCAGTAATTGTATATGGATCAGCGACAGTGTAATCACGATTCTAAAATTTGTTGACAAAATTTCGTCTATTTAATTTTACAAGGTTTGTCGATATTACGTTGGTAAACTGTAAATTATACCCACGAATTACCGACAAAGTTAAATTTCAATTTTTGATTTTGATAGCCATTGATAATCCAAAATGTTACGCCTTACCGATGGATCAACGATGGTACATATCTATCGGTACTTAAGTTTTGAATAATTTTTAGTTGAATTTGTATATTGATAATTCGTTATAACATTCCATTAGAAATCCATATATAATTTGTCGATAATCAGTAGTTGGTTTTATGATTATGAGTTGTTTGTTTACCTCTTAATAGTTCTACTAAGAGATAGCCTCTGAATTGCTAAGAGGTGAATCTTGTTTGGCAAAAAAAAGCTCGTCTCTTAATGATTCTAAAATCCACCGAATGATTTTGTATCTTGAGCCTTCCTTAACCATTCAGTATCCTAATTTCATTTTGAATAATTACCAAACAATTATATTTCAATTTGCACTAAAGTGAGCTGTCGAATGATTGTTGAGTAGAACCCCTTAAATTAAGTGAGTTTTATTATGCATTTGACATCGATTTAAGCTTGAACGCAAGCTTGAGTTGCTTGTTAAATTCTATATCACACAAAACTATCAATCCTATTATACAAACACTTTGTTCATTTATTATGACTTCTTATCAAAACTACTGAGCATATAACATTTTCTGAACTACACAACACCCATAAAAACATGGCACTTCAAGTGAAATCATCCCTTTTGCGCTTGTGTTCCTCCTGAAAACACGACACAACCGGAATCAGATGAAAGAAAACGAGCAAATATTTGCAGTCGTTGTAAAGATAGAGACCACCCAAATGTTGATCATTTGATCCTATAAACAAAGGAACTCATTGGTTATAGGGCCGTTTCAGTTATTTTGGATCTTCTCTTACTCTTACACTTGTAGCAAGACTATAGATCGACTCACAAGTAATAAACATAACAAATATATAAAAGTTCATACCATATATCATATTAAAAATCTTGCAAATTAAAACTACAAAAGTGTCTTAAAATGACAAAGTAACCTATGAAATTCACTTGAATGGAATCATTCTTCTAACATAAAACTGGAATCAGGAATTGACAAATCGGCTCAAAAAGTAAATGCCTAAAAAAGTTATAATTGGACTAAGGTTAAAGCATATAAACTTTGGGGCCCTTGTTCATATCTCATATTGGAAAACACTCAGGTACGACCCTCGATGGTTATAGCAAGTGATTGGAGACTATTTGGTGGCCGTTGGCATACATTTCTTTTTAGACCGACAATGAATGAAAACGGATCCTTATAGAAATAGGTAAAAACATCCCACTGAAACCATATTCAAAGCAAAATATGCGTAAAAATCTGATATAGCGTGTTGAATCCCTATATTGGGTGTAACATCTTTGACTATGCTGGCTACATAGACCATCAAATCCGTGTATATATATATGTGTGTGTGTGTGTGTGTGTGGAACCTACGCTCTTTAGGAGAGATATTCAAAGCAGTTCTACATATCCTAAAAATGTGGAGAGATAAATCATGTTTTATTTGGTCTCCGCAATGATTCTTATTGTATCTCGTGTATTTTACTAATAGATCCACCAAAAAGAGACCGACCCCATTTACATGAAGAAAGCTAGAAATCAACGACGACCATCATCCTAATTGCCTAACCGTTCTTCATTTATGAATCAGACTCCGTATCCAACACTATAAGAATGTCTGACTATTAGTCAAATATCTAACATACCCACCAATAAGAACAATACATAAGGTCTCTTGCGGGCCAAAATCAACATCACCAATATTCTGTAACAATCCCTAGAGGCCAGTTTAAATAAAAAGACTAAATATCGTAAGAAGATAAGAAGTGAAGGTTAAGGAAAGATTCATATGTGAATCCTTAAAAAGATCGGGAAAAAAATCTACTTGAATTGAAGATGCTGAACAGACGTTACAGATTGTCCATATGGGTTCACAAATGCACCTTCAAATGGATTTTTAAATGATTCACATATGAATCTTCCCTACTTACCTTCTCACGATATTTAGCCTTCTTATTTGAACATCCCATAACTAAAATGCTGCATTTATCATGGGATTGATGATGTAATATCATTCGAGTATAACATACCAAATGAATCAAGTGAGTCCCACACAGAGTAGGGTCTAAAGAGGGTAAGATGTATCATTTGAGTTACAATCACAAGTGGCCAAACAAACAGAAAACATGCAAAAAGAAAGAAAAAAATTGGATTCCATGAGACTACTACAATACACAAAGCATAAAAGTTTGGTGGTATAGTCTCACCTTGTCATTGACAAGAGCAGATGAAGAACTTCCACTGTCAGATCTCTTACTATCTACAGATGAGCAATCAGAACACGTAAAGATACCTATTTCCTTTGCCTGATCAATAGTCATGTTTAAGCATTCCGGATGATACCTGCAAATAACACAAAAGAGGAAGAAATGGTAAATAAAGCAATTCACGTAGAACGTAATGGTCGTCAAGAAAGATGCCATATTTATATAGTGTCATACCAGTCTCTGCAAGCGTCACACTGTACCATCATGTTATCAGGATTATATGGCATCTCGCATTTGCAATACCTTCAAAAATAATCACCCATCAATAATTACCAAACCAAACGAAGCCGGTATACTCCATCTGGATGCAGGGTTTGAGGATGGGATGTATGCAGACTTGTTCTCTATCCCAAAGAGTAAAGCAGTTGTTTCAGTGAAAACCCAGCTTGTGAAAAGTATGGGAAACTACAACAAAATTGGCTTTGTAGGACGCTTAGAATTAATGTCTAAGCGTCCCAATAGATACTTTGTAGAACATAAGTTTATAGGACAAAACTTTAAAGCGTCCTATCTAAAAGCATTACAATAAGTTTATAGGATGCTTTTAGGCGTTTTAACAAGCTTTTTAGGACGCTTTTAAAATAAAGTGTCCTATTAGCTATTTTTATAGGACCCTTTTGAGAAATGTCCTATAAACCTATCTTTTTATAGGACATTTTTTCAAATAGTCTCGTATAAAATAGCTCATAGGACATTGTCCATTAAAAAAGCGTCCCAAAAGACTTGTTAAAACGTACCATAAACCTATTGTAACACTTTTAGACAGGATGCTTTTTGGTTTAGTCCTATAATTGGTCCTATAAAGTATTTTATTAGGACGCTTAGACATTTTAGGCGACCTATAAAACCAATTTTGTTGTAGTGAGAGATGAAGAAAGTTTGCCACAAAAGTTTGAATAAATATATGTAGATCTAAACGAAGATTATTATTATTATTATCATCATACAACAGTAATTAAAAGTCTCGTATTTGCAAGAATGATTTAATCAATGAAGAAAGTTGAAGGTGCGAAACTTACACAGCGACACTGTCAGGATTGAATCCTCCGTTAGCAGCCTTGTACTCAAATCGACAAAAGTAGTCCTCGGCTCCAACATCCCGAAGCTTGGTGTAATTCTTGAAGGTATGAACAATACACTTACCTTCAATTGTATTAGCACTTTGAGTATCATAGTGATCTGATAAGAACAATTCTTTCGATCCATGAAACTTCTGTCGCCCTCCAATTGCTTCCTCTGGACGATAGTACCATCTAACTTGAACCTTCACGTTTCCCTTCACATCAGACTCGACTCTCTCCACACGAGCCACATATGGGTTTTTCTCGTTCTCCAAAGGTCTCATCAACACGGAATCCCCAGCTTCGAAACCATAAGAAAAATAATAAAAAATGGAATCTCATTCGTCAATTCTACTTCATAGAACACTTGGAGAAAAAAGTGTTGTGCTTGCATAAATAAAGATGAATGACACTGATAATGAAACACCTGTCACACATGTTACAACTCGTCCCACATGGATAGAAATGGGATTTCTGAGCTCCTTAAAATGGATTGCCAATAACTTCCACCATGGTTTTAAGTTGGGTTTGAAGTTATCAGGTCAGAGGTGTTACAACACGTACACAAACAATGATGAATGTTTTGCAGATATGAATTATGTGCCCCAAGGCCTATACTAATCACTTGCACCTAGGGTCCTTTGGTTAAATGACGTTCTCATTGGGGTTTTTTTTAAATCCATGATATTCTGACAAGTTTGAGAATGACCGAAGAATGTCCATGCACAAGAACGCTTAAAATCCTGTCAATAAGTCATGGATTTAAAAACTTATTCAGAAGAATAACCTTTTAACATATTTTTTTAAATGTCTGACCTTCTGACAGATTTTAAGGCATTCTTGTGTTCAAAAGAATTAGTATGTGTGTGTGTTTGTATGAACCAATGACCTTGTCCCACCCAGTCACAGCCCTTCTCCCTGTCTCATGACATGCCAAACATGGAACAATGAGTTTTTGTCCTGTCCCATGTTGTGCCAATGTTGGACAGTGAGTTTTGTCATATCCTATCTCGTCCTATGTACCAGACACAACCTAATTGAATTTCTACACAAATATATATATATATATATATATATATATGTGTGTGTGTGTGGTGAAGTTGAGGCATCATGTTCTAGGTTTCACAATGGTTCAGCCAGTAAAAATAAATCTTGCTGCTAGCGAACCCGGCTCAACCAAACCGAAAAGCAAAAACCACACTGGAATCTATTCGATCAGAAACCAGAAAACTGAATAGCACAATATCTGACAATCACAAACGAATCAATAAGAAATTGAAAAGCATTTTGAGTCGAGGCACTTTTTAGACTCGTATAGGGCTTGGGTGTCTCGTGCCACTGCTCAACTGTCCCTACGTAGTTCTTAAAAGAAAGATTAGAACTCTCAAAGGTATCTGTTGGTCACGGTTCCAGCATCTTCCTAAATCGAAACGTGGCGCTGGCTGCTACGCTATTAGGGAAATAAGGTTGCGCCTTCACCAAGGCAATTGCTTTTRGTGTAGTGGGTAAGCGCTTGATCCTAACAATTGGTATCAGAGCAGGTCACGGGTTCGAATCCCATGGTGTGCATAATATGCAAGGAGTGCATAATTATGAGAAAGGCATGCTGCGCGGCCATTGACTTCTAACGAAGCTCTTATTAGTATCGGCAGATGCTGGGGGGGGGGGAATTGTTGGTCACGGTTCCAGCATCTTCCTAAATCGAAACGTGGCGCTGGCTGCTACGCTATAAGGGAAATAAGGTTGCGCCTTCACCAAGGCAATTGCTTTTGGTGTAGTGGGTAAGCGCTTGATCCTAACAGTATCACTGTTTTGCTTCGATCAATGGCCCCGTTTTACTCAATTCGCTGAGTTTTGAATGGGTTTTTATCGAAGAATAAACGAATCAAATGGATAGATATGAGCAATGATCTTCGGAGAGGTGTTCATCTAGGGTTGATTACAAGAAAGGAACTACGGTTTCGGGAACCCAAACGGTGAGGCGAATGGCGCCACCGTTTCAAAATTTTCTGGATCCGCCTTTGTCATACAAAATTACCATAAAACAAATTCTCCTCAACCAATGTTTCCGTTTCCCACGATGCAGCAACGGCAAACGAACTAAATCTCGCCGGAGATTATCTCTAAAATCTCACATAAACTAGGGTATCATATCACCTACTAGATTAGTTCTTCACAAATCATAGATTGCTCAAAATTCCATCAGTCTCATTGATTCATTTCTCAGACAAAATCTAGAAACTAAATCTACCCCCAAAATGCAAATTTCAGCAACATGTATATATGTGTATGCATGTATGTATGTGTATGTATACCTCTGACCACTTTGTTGGTGCCTCTGATGGTGAAAGATTCCAAGTCTCGCTTGCCTGTTCTGGTTTTCGCCATTGCTATCAAAAATCGGAGCAGGAAAAGATTCTGAATCGCAGGTTTATGCTTGTCAATAACGAGACTGAGGTGTTACATCAAGGATGGAATAAAAAATCTAGGGTTTCGTAATTTTGGGATTCTTCGAGGGTTCAAACAAATTTCTTCTGAAAAGTCGTCTGAAAATGAAATGAACTATTTATAGCCCTAGATCATTTTTTTTACGACTTTTTACACAGACCAAATTTCATATGTTCACTTTTATAATTTATATATATAATAATTTTGAAATCAAATTGTTCATTTCAGTAGTTGATGAATCATGCTTCTTTTTGATGCATTTAACAATTGAATTTCCTTCATCTTCAACCTCAATTTGTTGGGAGAAACATGAAAACTAGGGTTTGTTCTTAGACAACGATTTGTGATTTAGGGTTGCAGAGACTTGTGTGTGGGGGATGCTACATTGCTTTATCCGGGTGGTCGAGGTACATACAATAAGAATGGAGTTTAGGGTTCCATTCTAGACACCATCTCTCTCTCTCTCTAAAAGAGTAATGTTTTGTTTGCTTTTGTTTCTCTCTTTAAGAGTTAATTAAAAGATATTCTTTAAATCGTTAAGAGGTGAATCATGTTTGGTAAAAAAAAGTCTGTTTTTTATGATTTAAAAACCCCTTAACTATTTAGTGTCCTAATTTCATTGTTAACAATTATCATACAATTATATTTCATTTTGCACTATATCATGAAAGCCTCTTAATTATCCTGCAATAAATCATTCAACAACTTCCAAATAGCTTCTAAATTAACATAGTTGTTGAAGTAAAAATATTTTTGTTGGGTTTTAGTTTGCGAAAATAACCGGATAAAACGCAGCGGAAAAACAGAACCCGGTTACAAAAACGTTTAGAAAATTTTTTTCTAAATAAAACCTAAAGCCAGATCCATTGACAACTAAAACGAATCTACATAGACCATAGGGTGTTTAAAATATTTACCTTGAGGATTAAATTGAAACTTTGATGTAGCACTAAGAAACCAAATCAGGTTTCCTTTATCGGTTGTCCACACACGAACACGCTTGGAACTTCCACCGGGTGCTAGCGCAAAGAATCCTAATTCTATAATTGTATCGTTTATGGTTTTGAGGCAACAACTAGTTATTAGAACTCAATCTTCTATTTTGGTTTAGCCCCTAAGCCTTATTTATATGGTCAGTCTTCGAGATTGACCATAACTCTTAATAAGACTTAATCATTATCTAAAATGATTATTTATTTATCTAATAATATCTTATATAATTATCTAAAAATATTTAAGATAATTATATATATATATATATTTATAGATTAAACTCTGTAATTATAATAATCACAAAACGGTACACATGTTTAGATTATTTTTCTTTAGTGGAAGCATACGTGTTCTTTGTGTGCGACCATTTAGGTTTACATGACTCGTTAGCAGTGTATCTGGGTGACACGTGTTATGGGTATAACATACAACTTACAATTTTAAATTTTCAGTGTATCTGGGTGACACGTGTCTGGAAAGTTAAGGCTCTGAACCATTAGACAACCCCTTAGATGCAAAATGGTTAAGAGATAATTTTCACCATTAAGAGGTTCAATTTCTTTTGCCAAACAGCCCTGCCTCTTACGGATTAAGAGGCTCCCTCTTACCGATTAAGAGGCAAACAAACAGCCCCTTAGGCTCTTATAATGAATAGTGGATTGAATATTAAGGTTAATCAATATATATATATATATATATATATATATACTAAAATGGTACTCGCGTAATGCAACAAGATACATCTTGATTTTAATATTTCATTTTATTTTTGATCTCAGTCGATGGTATAATATGATTTTATGTGATTTTGAGAAAGCGATGATCTTTTTATTTTTGAATAAAATATAAATTTGAAGATATCATAAAATTTTGACAAAAATATATCGATATTAGTATCAAATTAACCATTTAAAGTTTCTCATTTTTTGTGTATTTTTTTAATTCAATTTTTTTTAAAATTTAGGTACAATAACGAAGTAATTTATATTTGGTCTAATAATATAATTTTCTTATAAAGATAATAATTACTTATTTTGTTAGAACTCGATAATTATTCTAATTATATTTTAGTTAAAATGATATATTTATTCTCTATTGATTATGTTTATCCGTCCGCAGTTAGTTATACGAATTCAAAGCTTTAATAAGTTGTACTTATGTATAATTTACTTGTAATCTTGAATTTTAAGTAATATGCATTAATATACAGTACTTTATGCATAACAAAA
>NC_037537.1:459323-460441 GCF_001531365.2 Cynara cardunculus var. scolymus | reverse complement strand
AAAAAATGAGGAATTTTAAATAGTTAATTTTATACTAATATTGATATATTTTTGTCAAATTTATATTTTATTAAAAAAATAAAAACATTATCGTTTTCTCAAAATCACATAAGACCATATTATAACATTGACTGAGATAAATAATAAAATAAAATATCAAAAAAAATGCATCTCACTGCATTGTATAAGTACCCTTTTAATGTATATATAAAATTAAAAAAGTAATAACATGAAAACAATTGATAAAATTAATGATTATCTTAAATAATAAATATATAATGTAGAATTAATAATTAATTTTCAATTTATATTAATTAATAATTAGTATTGATTTATAACTAAAAGTAACAAATAATAATTAATATTATTAAGAGTTATAATTGTAAAAAATCACAATAAGCTATCAAAACGTTACTCCAAGTAACATTTTAATAAGTTAGCTTATGTGCATCCAAATGTATAATTAAAAAATAAGTTAGTTTATTTTTATAAATATTTACATGTTTCTATCCTATTAAAGATAAGGAAATACGTCTTTTTTTGCATAATAAAAGAAACATATAGTTATCGAGTTGTAAAGATTGAAGCACTGCTTTTTATAAATAAATAATCAACAAAATCGACAAGCGATCGCTTGATTTTTCTTTAATTATATTTTTACAATTTCATTTGTTATATTATTTTTATTCAATTTAATTATAAGAAATTAGAAGGATGCTCGCATAATACAGCAAGAGATCTATTTCAATTTTAATGTTTCGTTTTATTATTTATTTATATCGATATAATACGGTTTTTAATGGTTTTGAGAAAACAATGATGTTTTTATTTTTATGAAAAATATATATTTAAAGATATCATAAAAATTTGGGAAAAAAAATATTAATATTAGTATCAAATTTGCTAAAAGTTATCGTTTTTTGTGTAATTTCTTTAATTCAGTATTTTATTTATAATTTAATTTAGATTTAGTAACAAAGTAATTTATTTATCGTTTAATAATCTATACTATATTATAAAACATTTGGCTAAAACTCTTAAAAACTCTTAAAACTCTTAAACTCTTAAAAACTCTTAAACTCATTCATCCCTATCCGATTTCATTCCATATCTGAATT